>NC_035109.1:383931082-384235505 GCF_002204515.2 Aedes aegypti | reverse complement strand
TTCACAACGATATCTTTCCGAGAAAAATATAAAAATGATCAGAAAACGGTTTAATTTTTGTGTTACACGGTGCGGAAATATGTAGTGGGACTGATATGCGGTTACTTTTCATAATGGGACAATTTGACTTGCTGTTTTTCCTACTTTTTCCGAACAAATCTTATTATCTCATTAAGGCAGCTGAAAGAACATTGGAAGATATGTTGAAAACTGAACTCAACTCAATTTTGACAAAAATGCAGATGGGACTGACTTGCGATTCACGGCAGTACGTTGTTTCAAATTAGATCTTGTTTTTTTCTTGATTTAAAAAAAATGTGCCTTGCATGAATTTCCTATTAACTAAAATCTCAAGATCGAGAGGCAGATATATTCCCAGATGATGTGTAAAGCCATAAAGAATCCAAGAGTATCACTTCATCGGAACAAAAACCAAGCAATATTTCCTCCAATTCATACCGCAGAGCCAGCCGGATAAGAAGCGCTCTAAGCTCACCCGAAATTCAATTGACTGTTTGGTTGTGTTGACGAAAAACAGCGCATCCTCCCCTCCCGATAATCGTCATAAATGAGAGAGATAGAGAGTCGGATTCCACCCTACAAGTCAACAAGATGAGACGGAACTCCACACAAAATTATTCAAATTGGAATCACAAAGAACAACATCGTAGCATTTTCGGAGCATAATAAACAACTTTTTGCCGTCGTCGTCGTCGTCTTCGTTTGAGGAAAATAGCGAACACATGAGAAAATGCATACGCAGAAGGAAAGAAAGAACAGTTGGTGGCAGGGAAAATTTAGTCTCGCCTTGAAGGAGTCGTTCAGTATTTCTTTGTGCACGGGGAATGGAATGCTTAGTTGAGACTATGATGAACTTCAAGAGGAGGTGTACTGAATTTGTTTTGTTTATGTACTAGTTTTCGAGGAACACATTCCAAAAATAACGAAGGAAAGATTTTTGAAGATTAGACTAATGGCTCAAATGCGACTGTTTAACAGCTTTTCAACAGGAAAATTCTTATAGTAATGTACCGTCGTGCGGGGTGACATTGGTCCATAAGGGTGACTTTGGGCCAATATTTTTACAGCAAGCTAATGCCAGAATAATGAAGACAATGTGTCAAGTTCCAAGAACACGTTATAAATAGCCAATAGATGGTCATATATTAGTTTTTTGGCGCTCCTACTAATCATGAGATGCATCGAAAGAGGCGGTCAAAGTCACCCCCTAGGCCCAATGTCACCCCGCACGGCGGTATTTGAATCCCGTCTAGTCTAGGATATTTTTTGGTTTAAAAATCTTGTTGACTTTTCAGGGCATGCAGCATCTTCGTGCATGTGACATGAACATTTGAAGTTGATAATATTGTAAGGAACAATCTCAGCCAACAGTTGTGACATTTATAATCGAACAATGAGAGACAGAAAAAGTTGTAAGTCTTTTAGCTTTTATTTGTAACAAAATAATAACAGAAAAAAAAACATAATTATACAGCCATTCCATGAAAAACCGATCTAGTGAGTCACCGAATTCCGTGAAAATTTGCTATTTTGTTTCTTATCCGATATAAGGATACACGTGTTTTTGAATTGTTTGATTAAGGTGACCAGAAAAAACGCAACTTTGCAAAAGTTTTATTTTATTCTAAATTGTGACTTTTGAATCGCTTGACCGATTTTCAATTTTCTTGGACGAAATGAAAGCTCAACTTGAAAAAAATCAAGACTTTCCGTTTTTTCGTGTTTTGTAGGCCTCGGTACCAATGAGGCTATTACTGTTCTCACTTTTTCTTGAAAGTTCAGAACATTTTAAGTTTACTGTCAAATTTTCAGCAATGTATGTTTTTTAGTTTTTGGGATATATATTTTTGAAAATAAAAATAATCAGTCAGTTTTAATCGGCACACACTGTAGGGTTCAGCGCATTAGATTTTTTATTTAAAAAAAAATCATAACTTTTGAACAGCTCAACAGATTTCAAATATGTTCAATGGAAGCTTACGATTTCAACTTTTCGGAAAAAAAATATGAGACTCCGAAAAACATTTTTTTACATGAAAAAATATAAAAAATTCTGGGTTTTTAGGAATTTTTTATATATTTTCATACAAATTTTTTTTAGGGTTTTATATTTTTTCTGAAAAGTTGAAATCTTGTACTTTCATTCCATAGAAAAGATTGGAAATCGGTTGAGCTATTTAAAAATTATGATTTTATAAAAAAAACCTAATGCGCTGAGACCTACAGTGTGAGCCGATAAAAAATTAATGATTTTTTATTTTCAAAAAAAAAATATAACTCAAACACTAAAAAAATCATCGCTAAAATTTGACAGTAAACGTAAAATTTTCTGAACTTTCAAGAAAAAAAATGAGAACAACAATAGCCTCTTTGATCCCGAGGCCTTCAAAATACGAAAAAAACAGATTTTTTTATGTAAAAACCAATTTAAATCTCTTATATATGTAAAAATATCTTCAAGCAGTCCTCAATGAGTCTCCAAAAAGATTCATTATTCAGCTCAATCTAAAACTCCAACTAAGGATTCATATGAGTTCCTGCAAGAAAAAGTTTAGAAACTTAACCAATCTGCTACACAATTGTGTTTTTTCATATTCAGATCTCAACAAAAACTACAAAAAACTAGGACGGCAAAAAAACATGAACATGAATAGCCATCAAAACTTTTAACACTAAATGGTTTATATGTTTATATTAAATCTATTAACATAATTTTGAGTTTGAGGGGGTCCGTAGCCTTGAGGTAACGCTTTCGCTTCATAAGCGGAAGGTCATGGATTCAATTCCCAGCCCCTCCAAAAAAATAACCCGTCCAGCCACCAGAAGACGCCGCACGGAGGACCGTGCTTAGGGGAACACATCCATCCTCCGTCAGTATCAGATGCTGACTGAGACAAACTGACCCACTTCGCAGGCAGCTAGCCTCAAACGACTCAGGAACACGGCAAAACGAACCACCGCAAGAGCAATTGACTATGGCTTATGGAAATCGATTGGACCAACAGCAGAGCACTCTCCTACCTGCTCGGTGTGAGAGCAAACGAGCGGAAGAGAGTGAAAGCAGATGTAAATAGAGATTAGCTAAAAATAGAACTGTATCGGTAAGGAAGATACAGATAAAACTGATTCCGGCACAGTAGTGGCCACAAGCACGGAGTGCCTTAAAATAAAAAAAAAAAAAAAAAAAAAAAAAAAAAAAAAAAAAAAAAAAAAAAACCTAATTTTGAGTTGTTCAAGTGCTGAAGAATTCTTCAACACAGCAATTTCATTTTTGTCAATAAACTATGAAATTGTAAAAAAAGCAAACGCTTCTCAACGAATAGCTGTTTAGTGATCAAAAGGTGAAAGCACTACAACGTTGAACACCTGAATAGTACGAAGAACATAGCCATAGAGTAAATGACTATGTCAGCACGGTGAATGACAGAAACCAACCTGCTTTCACGTTGAGCGTAGTCAAAGATGCCATGATTTAGCTCTAGAACAACAATGCAGCTAAGAAGGATGATACTGGAGTTGAGCTTAGAGGTTAAAGATGAACCCGTAGTTTATGACCGTCTGTCTGCAATGACTAATAGGCATAATCTGGGAGTTGGATCAGCTGAAGAATGGAAGCAACGGTTTGTATGTTCTATCTACAGAAAGGGCGACAAACTGGAATGTGAGAGCTATTGTACGTTCAGTGTAGTGTCTCTTTCCGGAATTCCCGGGTCGACCCCAGAAGAAGTTTCGGGAAGAATCTCTGGATGAACTCCTGTAGGAGTTTTTGAAAGAATCTCCCCGGAAGGAATCCCCGGAAGAATTCTTGGTGGAATCCTGGGACGAGTCTCTGCAGAAATGTTGGGTCTCTAAACGAAATCTCAAAAACATTTTTGGAAGAATTCCCGAAGGAATTTCTGGATCATTTGCTTGATGCATATTTGAATGATTTCCACGACGAAACTCTCTAAGAATGCCTTAGGTATTACCAATGAAAGGAAATGTTTGCACTGATCCCTCGTTGTGGTGATCTCACTGAAAGTAGAAATCATTCAAACTAACTTCTGGAAGAATCTCAGCAGAAATCTGTCATCGAATTCCTGAAGGTATTCCTGTTAGAATCACTTTCGAAATTCCTGGTATAATCCTTGAACATTTCTAGGGATTATTAATGAAAGAATTCTTGCAGGAATTTTTGGCGGAATATGTAGAGAAATTTTTGAAGATTTTTTACCAATAGAGTAAACTGTGTAAGACTTTCTAGGGTGATCCTGGAAGAGATCCTGAAAAAAATCATTGAAAGTTTTTTTTATGAATTACAGCTGGAATTCCTAGAGCAATGGCTAGAGAGATTCTTGGAAGCATCCTTTAGGTAATATTTAATATGAAGGAGGAGTTTTTGGAGCAATTCCAGGGGTACGCATCATAAGAATTCTTGGTTGGATGGTTGGAGAGAAATTTCTAAAAGAATATTCAATAACATCTCAGGAATATTTTTTGTATTATTTCCTGGGAGAATTTGAATCTTACAAAGAAGCTATTTTGGAATTTCAAGAGGAATCGGAGATTGCTGAAAATCATGGAGGAATCTCTGAAAGAGTTACTGAAGGAATCTCTCTAAGAATTATTGGAGGAATCTTTTGGAAAACAAATTTGGAGGGTTTTCATGAGAGTCTTGTTAAGGAATCTTTGAGGAATATTCGAAAATATATTCCTTTAGCAATTTTTGGAGAATTTTTTGGAAGATTTTTTGGAGGAATTCCTGGAGAAATCCTTCAGGTAAGATATCACTTGAAGGCGGAGTTGGGGGACGTTTTGGAGCAATTCCAGGGGCACACCTCATAATAATTACTGGTAGGATGTCTAGAAAACATCATGAAAGAATTTGCTAAGGAATCTATGAGGGAATTCTTTAAAAAATATCTGGTAATATCTCTGGAATATTTTTCGGATTGATTCCTGGGGGAATTCGAACAGAAATTCATGAAAGAATCGATATCGAAATTTCAAGATAAAACTCTAGAACTATTACTAGAGGAATACTAGGAAGAATATCTGAAAGAATACTAGAGGCATTTCTGGAGAAATCTCTAGAAAAATTCATAGGGAAATCTCTGGAAGAATTATTGACGGAATTTTTCCAAGAATTCCGCGAAGAATCTCTTGGGAAAAAATTGGAGGGTTTCGTAGAGTTTTGTGAAGGAATCCCTTGAGGAATATTCGAAAAGATTCCTTGAGCAATTTCTGGACGAATTCCTGGAAAAATCCCTTAGTTAAGATGTTACTTGGAGTAGGTGTTGAAGGTGTTGGGGCCCAGATAGCCGTAGCGGTGAACGTGCAGCTATTCAGCATGACCATGCTGAGGGTCGTGGGTTTGAATCCCACTGGTTGAGGATCTTTTCGTAAAGGAAATTTTCTCGATTCCCAGGGCATACAAGTATCTTCGTACCTGCCACACGATATACACATGCAAAAATGGTCAATCGGCAAAGAAAGCTCTCAGTTAATAACTGTAGAAGTGGTCATAAGAACACTAATCTGAGAAAAGCAAGCTATGTCCCAGTTGGGACGTAACGCCAGAAAGAAGAAGAAGAAGGTGTTGAAGGAGTTTTAAGAACAATTCGTGGGATACGCCTCATGGTGGGATGTCTAGAAATAACTTTCAAAGAAATTCTTAAGGAACCTAAGGAGTAATGTCTAAAAGAATATCATGTAACATCTCTGGAATATTTTATCGATTAATTCCTGGTGGAATTCGAAGAAGAATCCAACAAAGAATCGATTTTGGAATTTCAAGATGAAACTCTAGATTTATTACAAGAAGAATGTTAGGAAGAATATCTAAAAGAATTCGTGGTCGAATTACTTAGGGAATCTCTGGAGGCATTCCTGGAGAAATCTCTACCAAAATTCATGAAGGAATCTCTGAAAAAATTACTGAACGAATTTCTCTAAGAATTCCTCGAGAAATCTTATGGAAAAAATAGAGGTTTTCCAAGAGAGTTTTATGGAGAAATCGCTTAAGGAATATTCGAAAAGATATTCCTAGACCAATTTCAAGAGGTTTTTTGGAGGAATTCGTGGAGAAATCTCTCTGTTAAGATATTATTTGAAGGAGGAGTCGGAGGTGTTTTTGAGCAATTTCCTTATTTCCTAAGAACCCTATGGAGGAATTCCTAAAAGAATATCTGGTAACATGCCTGGAATATATTTTGGATTAATTCCTGGGGAAATTCGAAGAGGAATTCAAATAAGAATCGATTTCAGAATTTCAAGAGGATTCTCTAGAACTATTGCTAGAGGAATGCTAGGAAGAATATCTGAAGGAATTCCTGGATGAGTTACTTAGGGAATCTCTGGAGGCATTTCTGGAGAAATCTCTACAGAAATTAATGGAGGAATCTATGGAAGAATTTCTGAAGGAATCTCTCTAAAAATTCGAGAAATCTTTTGAAAAAAAAAATTGAGGATTTCCAAGAGAGTTTCGTGGAGGAATCTTTTGAAGAAAATTCGGAAAGATATTCCTTGAGGAATTTGTGAAGAATTTTTTAAAGGAATTCCTGGAGCACTGCCTGGAAGAATTTCTGATGGTAACCTTGAAGAATAAACTCGGGTGATTTTTTAGAAGAACCACTGACGAAATTCTTCAAATTCTTCTGAAAGAGATATTCTAGAGGCAATTCATAAGGAAATCTAAAACCATCAGAAGTGTTGATTATTTGATTCGTGGATGAACTTATGCATGATTCTCTTGAAGAATCTGTGCATAAAAATCCCTTTAATTAGTTATATTGGAGCCCTAAAAAAGGTTTTGATGAAATTCCTAAAAGAATTTCCGCAAAATTCCTTAGGAATCTCTGAAAAATTTAAAAATTTCCATAAGAATCTTTGGAGCCATTCCTGAAGAAATTTTGGAGCTAGTCCTGAAGGAATCTCTTGAGGATTTTTCTATTATTCATGGGAGGGTTTTATTATATAATATGCGAAGAAATTCCTGGAATAATAACTGTGGGAAATTGACTAGAAGAATACCTGAGAAATTACTGAGCGCAACCTGTTGAGGAATAACTGGTGGAATAACAAGAGGACTCCATGGGAGAAGTCTCAAGATTGAAGCTACTTCAAAGATTTTTCCAGTTTATATGCCTTGAATATGTTTATTGAAGATCCTTCATAAATTCATCACGTGTTTTCTCCAGAAACTTCTCTTGCATTTAAAATTGTCACGGTTGAGTAAACGAGAAAAGAACTAACTAGATGAATATTTTGAGATAAATCATAAGATATCGATTATAATGTATAGGTATGTACAGTTGTGTTCAGAATAATAGTAGTAAAAGCCGATTTTCATACAAAATGCTCAACTTTGGCATACTGTAACTTTGTTTCCATATGAGCAATTGGCATGAAATTTTGGCATTGAACTACAAATATACTCAATTTCATTATCACAAATTTGAAAATTTTCACAAGTTAAACACCAGGTGAAAACGTTCAAAACAATAGTAGGTTTAATAATTCAAATATCCACTATATTTTGAGTTTTTGAATTTTTCCTTACTCAGCATTTCAACCATTTCCATCCAAGCCATAAATAAATAAACAAGCCAATTTTTTACAAAATTGTTGCTGAACAAAAATTTACAAAAGAAAAACTACTATTATTTTGAGCGATTTCACCTGGTGCTTAACTTTTTAGCCGGTAGTGTGGACATTTTCAAATTTTGTGATAATGAAATTGAGTATATTTGTAGTTCAATGCCAAAATTTCATGCCAATTGCTCATATGGAAACAAAGTTACAGTATGCCAAAGTTGAGCATTTTGTATGAAAATCGGCTTTCACTACTATTATTCTGAACACAACTGTATATGTATATGTCAATGATCAAATTGAATGAATGGCTATTTTGATAACTCACAGATTTTTTCAGGGATTGCCCCATGACTTCTTTAAGTCGTGATTTTTTTAGGAGATTCATGTAAAAGTTTTTTTGGAACGCGTCCATAAACCTCTACACAACGGAGGACAATTCCAGCAAAAAAGAGTGCCATCACAACTCCGCGAGGCCTGTTTTGTTCGAAAGGGTCACTCAAGAGTTTTGGTAAAGTTTGAGTTAGGGTGACGAAACAAACCTTCGCATTTCGTGCACTCTCATTCGTTGATTGGTGGTCTAATGGCTATCGCTTCTGCTTTACATGCAGAAAGTCATGGGTTCAATCCCAGGGCCGTCCCTTTCCTCGTACTTTGTAGCTGTATCTTTCACATGCTTCTGTCATCCACTCTAAATCTATCATACTCAAACTATTTATTCATAGCAAACGCTAGAACCAGAGACGGACAAGAAACCGGTTCCCTACGATTCCAAACTTCCATTATTATAGCACGTCTTTGCTTACGCCTGACAGATAGGCGTCTGCTAACCAAACAAGCAAGCCTCTCTGGCATGTCTTTCCTCCAACCCATACACTCCCGCATGACCTGTCGCACAGTGGGACGAAACTGAAAATTGACGGTCAAAACGTCTTAGAGACGTTTTAACCCATAGGTGTCTTCGGGACATTGTTTTCAATTAGTATCCCGAGTAATAATGAAAAATAGTTATTAAATTATACTGGAAAGGGCATCCGAAAAAAAATATTTTTTCGAATAAAATGTTTCTGGAGTGATCTTTACTTCAGAAAAGTTATAGATCTTTTTATTTTCAACAACTTTGCTGAACATACTTGATATTTTTGACTTCGTTTTCAAGGTTAAATTTTCAAAGTTTCTCCTTAATCGGCACTTTTCGGCAGCCATATTTAGTATAATTTGATGCCTTTGATCAGCTGAAGCCCCATGGCAATAGAATGATCGAGTCTCAGAGGGCACATTGATTTCAACCATTGGTTTGACGAGCATTTAAAAAATATTTTAGCATCAAATAGTTTTTGACCTTTTGTGTGCTTTTAATATATGAAATGTTGTAGAACATATCATGTTCATGTGTATTTTTGTAACATATAAAATGTTGTAGAACATGTCATGTTCATAAATTGCACATTAATCATAGAAATAGTCAAAAAACTGATATTTATGGTAAAATAGGTTAAATTTAATAATTCAACCGTAAAAATGAAGTCAAAAATATCAAGTATGTTCAGCAAAGTTGTTGAAAATAAAGAGGTCTAAAACTTTGCTGAAATAATGATCGCCTAAAAAAATTTAAAAAAAATTTTTTTTTTTCGCCGGTGCCCTATTAAGTATAAATCAAAAATTATTTTGTATTATTACTCCGGATGCCAATTCAAAACAATGTCCCAAAGACACCTAAGGGCTAAAACGTCTCTAAGAGGTTTCGATCGTCAATTTTCAGTTTCGTTCCACTGTGTGGCGTATATGCTGTCGGACTCCACGGTCTACAGTGGGCCAGTATAAATGCAACATCATTTCTCATTGATCTGCATGAGCCTATGCATGCTATAAAAGGTTTGACTTTTACTGTGCGCTCTGTTTTCAAGTTGCCTGTAAGAGAGAGCGCGACAGCACCAACACACGACGCACAGTAAAAGTCATGAGCACAAAAGAATTTATGACACGTACCGAGGCTCATAGGCCAAGGGAAGTGGCTCACCTAGAGTGAATTTGTAGCATAGAAAAATAGATTTTGTATTAAAATCGACAGGAAAATGAATGACAATTTCTCCCACTTCTCCTGGCCTGTTGTTGCCTAAAAATAGAATACCACCAGCACCTTACACACTGAGAGTGTATGTTAGTCCCAAGCATTCATCTGGTTCGTTCCTTGTGTAAGTGCAGCTGATCTGGCGATACTGGAGTAGCAACCACGGGCGGCCAATTAAGCTCAAGCTCAAACTCTTGTTGTGAATTTTGAGTTCAATTTTTACTCTTCAGAAAAATCTCAAAATCGTCTCATTTTTGCATCGCAGATGAGTTTCTGTCAAGCCTGTCCAGTAGTACCACTGTGGTTTCTTTTATAATTAGTGTGCAGACATAATTTCCAATCGCACACTCTTATCACTATATGGGTTATTACTTCAAAGATACAAATAAATTCATAAGTGTCATTTTTATAGTAAAAATATATCGTAGCAGAAAGTGTAAATAAATTTTTACTATAAAAATGACTATAAAAATGAAAGTCGAATTGTTTGCAGCTTTGCTAGTTGATTATAAGTATAGCGACTTTTAGTATTTCTAAAATTGCGTTCCATTATCATCACATTATTTGATTCCAACTTTCGTCAGCAAGTTTGTTATCAAAATCGTTTATAAAGAAACAAAATTTCACAGACTAAGATCAGCATTTGCTCTCATTATAGCAAAATCATTTTTCATCATTATCACAAATTATATCAGCGCGAAAAAAAAAGTGCTGACTTCATTTGCAACTATGACATGCTGTCACCTAAACGTGACTGCAGCAGAAATTATTTCTCGTTAGCATTCCACCTGCTCGGATTTCAGTTCACCTGGAGCAGGTCTCATCTTGGTGGTTGGGAAAAAAACCTGTCCAAAATGTGATTTTTCTGCAAATGGCATCTCAGAAATGCTCTGCTTGCAGAAAAGAGAAGCAACTTTTCAACTGACACTTCTGCCAGTTCTAATCGAAATAAAGCTTCCAGTCATTCCCATCAACGAGCACACAATAAGACATCTAAAGAAGCATAATTTCAATTACTACTAGGGTCTTTTTCTGATACTAGTCCGTGCATCAATTGAGAAAAATTGACTGAAAATTTCACTATCATCTCAAAACCCGGCTGATTGAATCTGGTGCCAACCCCCTCCCAGAATAATAAGGTTGTGCCAATCGAGGCAGATCATAAGCACACTATCTTACACCGCCGTCGGAAAAGCTCGCTGATGACAGTGAAGTAGTGACGACGAAGCCGAAACGACTAAGGCGACAATCTGAAGACGTGAAATCGCTACCAATTGACACCAGGAGGCGTCGTCGTTGGCGTCGTCGGTTGGTGATGACTTCCCCCTGCCCGCTCGTTTCTCTATGAAATTCAAAATTCTGAATGCAATCCAAATACGTGCTAAACTGATAATGCACTTTATGACCTCGCTGCACTATAGAGCGGGGCGTCAGTAGCTGCCCTCCTGCGATCGAGGTATGCAAAAGCTTCGAATTTGCTCAGAAGCGTGTCAAGGAAATTTATAGTGTTAGAAGAGAAAATCTTCCCTACTGTATGTTTAACGAATTCACTCGTAAGTGTAGTTCTTTTCTTTTTGGTGGTCGCCATCGAACTAAATCAGTCCATATAAAATTCACTGTTTTTTGGTGCCTCATTTTAACAATTTCCATCAAAACTCCTCAGAAGCAAGGATGGAAAAAAATCGTCTCTAGCGACAAACAACACGGTAGTTGAACGGTCTGGGAGAGCTATCGCTCTTGCAGCATCATGATTTTGAACACCTCACCACGCGCGCATTATGCAGCCCACAGACGCTCAGACGGTTTGACTAACTTGGGGGCGGAGTCAATGTTGGTCAAACCGTCTGAGCGTCTTGGTAGATTTATGTTTCTGCAATCGTTTGACCGACTGTCAAAGTTTGTTGCAGCAACACCATATTTCTTCGCATGTTTTGAATGCTCTCGGCAAGCCTAGTGAATATGTGATTGTTATTTTTTTCGATTTCTGTGGCTGTAAGGGTGAATATTTCTATGGCAATAATCGTTGTGAGAAAGAGCAGAAGTTTCAGAATTTAAATACCGGAAGAAATGGATATTAAGAAGGAATTACAATTACAATTCGCACGAAGTATTCCGGCAGAACTCTAAAATTATGAGGGATCTCTATCGGGGATTATTCTTAGCAGTCATCGAAATGAGAATGGCTATGGTAATTTCTTCAAAGTTTGTATCCGGAGTCTTTAGCGGTTTCCTCTAGTTATTCTACTTTGAAGTCTTTCCAGAACCATTGATTATACCTGGGATACCACCAGAAAGCCTTCCTGGATTTCTACCAGGAATTTCATTAACAATTCCTCTAGAAATTTATCCACAGATTTACCCAGAAATTCCTCCGAGGAAAATTTTTCAGGCTGGCTTTCTTCCAGAGGTTCCTTTAAAGATTTTTCTGGGAATTATTCAAAGATTCCTTCATTTCCTCTAAAAGTTATATTATTATTCAGGAATCACATGAGGAATTATTTCAGATACTTCTCAATATATATATCACCAGAAATTCCCATAAATTCAACCAAGAGGAATTTGTTCAGCGATTCTTTCTTGTAATTTTCTCTACAGAGATCTTCAGAGATTTACCCAAAAACATCCAAGGGATTTATTCATCCAATGCTTCCTTCAAGAATTCCTCCAAAATATCCTCCACAGATGTATTTAGGAATTCCTCCATCGAAACTTCAAGAAATTCTATAAGGATTATATAAGGATTTTTTTTTTTTCCTGCGCTTTTACTAGGAATTCATCTCAAATTCAAATTTTTATTGAGATTGCCCAAGAAATTATTACAGGAATTCCATCAATAATTCCACCAGGAATTTCTCCTATGTATCAAAAACCTTTCCCTAGGAATACCTCCAAAAAATTCTTCAGTGATTAACCCAAACATTCTTCCAGAGATTCCTACGCGATTTTTGCTAGAATTTCCTTCAAAAACTCTTACAGAAATACATATAGAGATTCTCTTCAGGAACTCTTACAGTGATTCCACCCAAAATTTCTTCAAGGATTCATTAAGGAATTCCTCTTGAGATTTCACCAGGAAGCTTTCGGAAATTCAGCAAGAAATACTGCAAAAGAATTTGCCCAGGTTACTTTCAGGGGATTCTTCAATAAATTATTTTATGAATTCTTCCAGTGATTCCTTAAAAGATTTTTCTTTGTATCCCTTAAGGGAACCTACGAAGCATTCGACCTCGATTTTTTGAAGGAATTACTTTAAGAATCTACCGGATATTACTCCGATGATTCCTAAAGGAATTTATCCAGCAATTCCTTCCAGTATATCTTGGAGGATTTTTTCCAAGGAATCCACCAGGAATTGCCTTAGAGAATCCTGTAGAAACTCCTTCAGGGATTGCTTTAAAAGTTCTTACGGAGATGTATTAAGGAATTTCCCCAGTGAATTTCTCCTGTGTTTTCTTTGGTGATTCCTCCAATGATTTCAGTATAAATTATTCCATGATTTTTTCCAGAAATTTTCCAAAAACTTCTTCAAGGGATTCAACATGAAGTTCAACCCTTCGTGGAATTGCTGGTCGATTCTCTCGCGGTTTTTTAGAAAAAAAGTCATTTGAACTTGCGTTTTCTTATCAATACCCTGGAGGAATTTCTGATAATCCTGAAAAATTCGAAGAAGGAAAATCCTAGTCAAATCATTGAAGTATTTTCTGGTAGAACTTCTGGCGAAGCTGTATTAGATTTTTCTGGTAAAGAATTTCCAGCGAAACTCTATTGATATTCTTAACCCTGGAAGAACTCATGGCGAAATTTCTTAAAAAACACCATTCCGGTTGTTACCGTATGGTAACCTTTTGATTAAAGTAGATGTGGGACTGTAGGGTAATCAAAGATGTAAAGCAACTTAACGTGCAAATTGAACGGTGCGGGTGGCTTGTATCTAACGCTCCAAACGCACAAAACGGATGGGGAAAACGCAGCATCGACCCGGGGAGAATGTATGTGTTGGGGCTGATATGATGCGTTGAGGCTGAGAAGCGGCAGTATAGAAGAGACTACCACCCTGAAAAGAGGTCCGATTTAGAGAATTTGACCGAATCATGTCTCGTGGCGTCAATTACCAGCGACATCAGCCCTTAGTCTTCAAGCCAGTGGTGTATTGTGGAACTTCGGCCGACCGCCTACCGGGTTCGCCTACCTATAAGCTGAACCGAAGTCAGTTTTGGTAGTACCTCCCGCTCAGTAACCGAAGAGATTTCCTGGTGACGTCCGGGGAGCACGTGGCTCTAACCCCAGCAGCGAAGTTCCAAGCCCGGTCCTTGAGGCCAATCAGTCCAGACACTGTCATCGTCAGGCCCGCCGGCCAGCCCCTTGACACCGGCTATTGTCGACATCCGCATATAGATCGGTGACCAGAGACTGCTTCGAACGCCTTCCACGAACACCCTAAACTGTCCGCCAGCGGAGACGATCCTGCTAGTTACCGCATGAAGCAACCGTGTTGAAGATACCTTATCGCATCCGCTTCCCTCGGGAAGTCCGCAACATAGAGCCCTCCAGCGTCGAGTAATCGTGGGGAAACCCCGCCGCCGTAGACGTCGCCCTGCACCGAAGGTTAGCAATAAATTGAAGTACCGTAAAATGGGGTAACTTTGATAGTTTTTTCGAAGAAAACTTGAATATTTTTGCATGCTGTTTCAAAGATTTACAATTTATATTTTTAAAACAAGTACTGGCATCCTAGCTGTCGATTACTGTCGATAAATTGGCAAAAGATTTATTTTGAATGGGTATATAATTTTTGATATAATCGAAAGTTGGTTTTCTGTTTTGGGGTAACTTTGATAATGGAGTATGATTCGAATAAAATTGAATGAATAACGAACATTTGTAGGGCATTGCATACCTCTAGGCGTTTAACGTTATATGGAAATTTCTGACTTAGATTACAAAAATGGTCCCAGTTTGTGAAAATGCTTTTCGCTAAGAGATTTGAGACCGTATTCAAGTTCTATGATAACTAGGCTGTCAAAGATAATTGACCAACTATTCAAAACTACATCAAATAGTGATCGTAGAACAAATTGTTTGTAAGCGTTTCAAAAATGCTAAAATTGTGTCAATTTTTAATATTCGTGTAAAAAGCCTTAAATGGTCTCGATTCAAATGAAAACAGCTTTTATATGGAGTGTCATACTAATATTCTTCAGTTTTGCATTCGTTTTGCTGAATCGATTAACAGAAATTATTATATTTCGTTTAGTATGTGGTGGGTTACGCACTATCAAAGTTACCCGCATTATCAAAGATACCCCGTTTTACGGTAAGTGAGAATTCATTCCATTTCTGTAAGACTCCCACATCCGAAACTCTCCCCTACTGAACACGCCCTGGGACCCGGGAGACAGAAGACGGCCTTTGGTGCCCACCCCGGAAGCGGCCGTTGGCTCAAGACCAGCTGCTTTGGGGCTTAGGCCAGTCCTCTTCTGGGACTGAGCATTTCTCCCGGGGTCAACTCGTTTCACGGTAGAAATAGTTAGAGAAAATACTGGTGAAATCTCTGAAGGAACCGAAAGATTTTTTTCCAGAATGTTTTGGAAGAACTTTTAGAAGACTTTCTTGAACTTCCGGTGAAATCACCGGAAAAATATAGGTGAAGCTTCTGAAAGAATTTTTAGCCGAACCCCTATGAGAATTTCAGCTCATTCCTTGAAGATTTTCCTGATGGAAATCATAGAGAATTACCTGGGCGAATTTCAGATCCAATCCAGGGATGAACCTCTGGTGGAATCCTTAGGAAATTCCTGGAGGGTTTTTAGTTGGAATGCCTAGTGGAAATCCTAGCAAAATTTTCGAAACAATTCCTGGTGGATTCAATGAACGAATTCTCAGAGGAATCGCTGAAGGAATTCCTTTTTTGAATCCTAGGAGGAACTCCTCATAGAGTCACTTGAGGATATACTGATGGATTCCCTAATTACTTGTGAAATCTTTATAAAACATTTGTGGTAAAATTGCTGAAATAATTTCTGAAAACCTCCAAGAATCTCTGAAGATATTTTGTGAGAAATTCCTTGAGAAATTCCCGATGGAATCTGTAGAGTTATTCCGGTGATAAAATCCTGAGACATTTCCGGAAAAATTCTAGGAGTAATTCCTGATAACCCTTGAGTATCCTTGGAGATATTTATTCCTTGAAGAATTTTGGGAGGCATCCCATCTGAGTGGTTAGAGTCCGCGGCTACAAAGCAACGCCATGCTGAAGGGGTCTGGGTTCGATTCTCGGTCAATCAAGGATCTTTTCATAAAGGAAATTTCCTTGACTTCCCTGGGCCTAGAGTATCATCGTACTTGCCACACGATATACGAATGTGAAAATGGTAACTTTGGCAAAGAAAGCTCTCAGTTAATAACTGTAGAAGTGCTCATAAGATAACTAAGCTGAGAAGCCGGCTCTGTCCCAGTGGGGACGTTAATGCCAAGAAGAAGAAGAATTCTTGCAGGAACTCTAGATGAAATCATAGGAGTAACTCCTGATGAAATCCCTTGAAGAATTCCCTATGGGATCACTACAGGAACTCCTGATGAATTCCCTGGAGGAATTCCTGATATAATTCCTGCTGGAACTCCTGATAGAATGCCTAGAGAAATTCCTTATGATATCCCTAGAAGATCCTGATGGAATTCGTAGGTGACCTCTTGATATAAACTCTGGAGGAACTCCTAATAGAATCTCGGAAGAAATGCTAGCTGGAATCTCTGAAGGAACTCTTGATGGAATTCCTGAAGGATTTCGTTATGAAATCCTAAGAAGAACTCTAACGGTAGCCCTAAAGGTACTCCTAATAGAATCCGTATTGGAATTCCTGATAGATTCCCTAGAGGAACACTTGATGGAATTCTTGGAGGAATCAGTGACGAATCGTAACCTCATTTTCTACCTGTTCTATGATTCTAAAAATGACTATTTCGACAAATTTAGAATATAAATCAAAAAGTAATCAAAGAGTAAATTATTGAAATCGTCCTTTCTAACAAATCTCTGCTCTGCATTACGTCCCCACTGGGACAGAGCCTGCTTCTCAGCTTAGTGTTCTAATGAGCACTTCCACAGTTATTAACTGAGAGCTTACTATGCCAATGACCATTTTTGCATGCGTATATCGTATGGCAGGTACGAAGATACTCTATGCCCTTGGAAGTCGAGAAAATTTCCAAACCGAAAAGATCCTCGACTGGTGGGATCCGAACCCACGACCCTCAGCTTGGTCTTGCTGAATAGCTGCGCGTTTACCGCTACGGCTATCTGGGCCCCTAACAAATCTCTGCTCGTTGCATGCAAATTTGTTGCTGAAAGTCAAGAATTTATATTGGTGGGACAGGTAGATTTGAGGTTAGGGAATCGCCACTGGGAGGAATATAAAGATATTGTAAGAGGAACTCCTGATAGAATCAGGAGTCCCGATGAAATCTCTAGATGAACTCCACATGAAATTTCTGGAGGAATTCCTGATATGTTTCCTGAGAAGGAACTCCTGATAGAATCTCTTGAGGAATTCCGGGAGAAATCTCAGAAGAAACCCTGGAGGAATTCCTTGGAGGAAATCCTAAATATATTGTTGAAGGAGCTCCTGATGGAGGAATTTCTGATGAAATTCGTAGATTAACTAGTGATGGAATCCCTAGAGGAACCACTGATAGAATCTCAGGAAGAATTCAAGGTGGAATCTCTGAAGGAACTGCTGATGGAATTGCTGGAGAAACTTCTAATGGAATTGCTAGATATATTCCTGATGGAATCCCTGGAGAAGTTCCAGTTGCAATCGCTGAAGGAACTCCTGATGGAATCCCTGGAGAAATTTCTGATGAAACACCTGTAAGAATCTAGAAGAATTCTTTATGATATTCCTAGATGGAGTCCTGATGGAATTCCTCAAGGAATTCCTGATATAATCTCTGGAGGAAATCCTGATTGAATCTTTGGAGGCAATTCAGGTGGAATCTCTGAAAGAACTCTGGAGGAACTCCTGATGCAGTCCCCAGAAGAAATCTGATGGAAGCCCTAAAGGTATTCCTGATAGTATCCCTATAGAAACTCCTGATGGAATCTTTGGATTAACTCCTGATGGAAACCTTGGAAGAACTCCTATCTATAGATATTCTTGAAGGAACTCCTAATCATTGGAGGGACTTTTGATGGAATCCCTTTAGGAACTCCTGATAAAATCCCTGGTGGAATTCCTGATAAGTTTCCAGATAGAATCCCTAGAGGAACTCCTCATAATATTTCTAGAAGAAACATTGATGGAATTCCTCGAGGAACATTTGATTTAATCTCTTGAAAAAATCCGGGTGAAATCTCAGAAGGAACTCTTGATGGAATCCCTGGAGGAACTCCTGATGAAATCTCCAGAAGAATTCTGATGAAAGCCCTAAAGGTACTCCCGATAGAATCCAGATACAGATACATAAATACAGATAATATAGATACAGGAGCCCCTGATGAAATCTCTGGGGGAACTCCTGAAGGAATCCTTGGAAGAATTTGTAAAGATATTCTTGAAGGAACTCTGTATAGAATCATTGAAGGAAGTCCTGTTGAAATCCCGAGAAGAATTCCTAGAACTAGAGCAACGACGGACAGAGTCCATGGAGGAATTCCAGGTGGAATCTTTGAAATATCTCCTGATAGAATCCCTGGAGAAACTTCCAATCAATCAGTTACTTGCGACGTTTTTGTACCAGTGTAAAATCGACTCAAATAGTGTTTTGTTTTGATTCGTGGTTAAGTCAATTTGTCTCCCATACAACGGAGCGGAGAAAGTAGTGGTTAGGTTGTGAAAGTGGAGAATCTTACTTTCGTCGTTTTGTAAATCCGGAAATTAAACGTCCTAAAAGTGAAAAATCGAGTTTGTTTAGTGCGGAACGTGTAGAATTTCGTCTGCGATACACGTAGGATTAATAAAGTCAGTTTGTTAACTTTTCTGACTTAAGTCTGTTTGAATATGTCTTCGAGACTTGTACTATCGGAAAAGATTACCGACTTTTGTTTACGATCAACGCTTCGTATAGCTGTACAAACAGCCATAATCTCTGCTGAATAAGCCGAGCATAAATCGATTATCCTACCGCATATTTTACTGTTATTCGAATAAACCCCATACCCTGTGCGAACCTGTCCCTTAGATCCATCGGTAAAAATCTTGGAATGATTTGAATATTTTTGTCTGATTAGTTCTCTATAAAATGGTATTAGGGTTTCAGTGCTAGTAATGGACCCCTTAGTAGCAGAGATTCATTCTCGACGCTTTTTCGCAATGATATCTTAGATGGATATACGTTTTGTGCAGCATTTTAACAAGTTCCATATCTTTACTTCATAGTGCGTTTTTAAAACACACAAAACCATTCGATTTAGTCAGTGAAATACTCATTTGGAAAACTGTTATCCTTCTGCCTATTATGGACCCTCCGATGCAATTGCATTCGGATTTTGAAAGCTTTCAACTAAATTACTCCTGAAATTCAACAGAACAGATTGAGTATTTCAAGACATGTTTGACATTTTCAATAATGATGAGTAATGGTGAAAAATTATGGAAATCATCGTACATTGTTTCATCAATATCTTTATAGAGAGGTTATGATTCGTATCAAAATTTTCTTAAAATTGATATATTTTTATGTTAAGAATATACAATATGTTATCTGTTTATTCGAAATTTTCTTAACAGTATACAAAACACACCCGTTCAAGACCAAAATCTAGCCGAATTGTTTTAACAAAATGTTGTTGTTATGTGACAAAGTGAACCTTACTGTTTTCTTATTTCCAGTCTTAAGGGTACTAACATGGCAGTTAAAACTTCACCTAGTCAGGATCGAAATCGCGTTTCTCATGCAAAATATTATCTCCAAAGCAAAAACCCTGTTGACGCCTCTGATGATTATGATAGTCAGAGCTGATTTTTTACCTTCAACTATAGAAAACCAAAAGAGAACAAAGTTTGCATTGTGTGACGCAACAGTGTGCGTGCGTTTGTGTCGCACAACGCTACCACATTTAGGCTAAATTAACCGGAATGAACTTGACCTGCCGAATTGACATCGAGGAGTGCACTCCACCAGCAGTGGCTCACAAAACGACATTTTTCGATTTTGTTTCTTTTTTGGCGTGGCAGCAGCCGGCTAACGAGCAATTGATTGGATATTGGATAGGTGCAACAGAGCACTTCACAGAAATGGCACCGTGGCGGTTCCTGATGTGACCTGCATTTATGAGTTTGAAAAATCAATTTAGACGCCTGAATTGACTGTTGAAAGTTTTTGAGCGCATTTCAAAGCGACAGCCTGAGTGGGAGTTTTCGGTTTATTGCGTTTATTCGATTGATGTTTTTGAAACCGAGCTATCACATACATTCGGGACACCTATAGAATGACAATTGAGTAAATATTGAAACAGTATCCATAGTACTGGCATCTATGTTATAATGTGCAATGGTTTTGAGTAATAACACTAGGTGACAACATCAGGGAACGAAGCTGGCCATTGCAAATTATTGGAGATTCATTTAAATTTGATCATTTTTGTATGTAGAATGTTAAAGAAAATGTATTATTACTTCCAGAGACGAATGCCCCGTCAAGGCAAAGTCTCTTAAAAAGAAAAAAAAAATTACTTCTGGAATAAAGCTAAATACATGAGAGAGCGTATTTCAGGGAAAACCTATGCCCCATTATTTCCCTAAACATCCAAACAGCCAAACCGAAATCTCATCATGAACGATTCCCGACCACACAGGCTGCAATTGACAGATTGACTCAATTAAACATGACAAATGTTACTTCCATCCAGCCGATCAACCTCCCGGGTGCTTGATGTGGCTGGCGCAACGCTTCGGAGGGTAAAACCGTTCGAGTTGACATTATCTTTCTCTCGCCAGGATGGCTGTCACTTCACCGTGCACGGCTGGGATCCCGTTGAACAAAGTTCGCGTTGGCTGTTGGTGACGATGCAGTAGTCCCAGGGATACAGGACGTTGTCACCGTCAAGAATTCACTGTGAAAGCAAAACCACTAATTAATGTTAGTTCTACTGCTGCGACAGCGCGTTCAACCAGAGACCCTTACTACTTACCTACTCGTCATGATGTGTGATGGCTTGTGGAAAATCTAGGCATCTCCATTCCGGGTCAATCAAGGACAAAGTATCACGTTGGCTTAATGCAGGTTTTCCCGAGAGTTGAGCAGTGTGGCGATGGCAGCCGATGTGACAGTGATTGTTCCTTTTGTAGGTTTTGTGGTTAGTTTGAAAATTCAGGTGATAGGGTGATGTGCCTATTTGCTGGATGTGCTACTTCAAAATCTATGTTAAATGACACATTTTTCATATATTCTAGTCTAGTTTGCATTGTCCAAAGTATTAAAAATAAATTATTTCGTTCTTAACATTTTAATCAAACACTGTTAGTTCAATTAATCATGTTGAAGGTTGAACACTTGTTTGGCGTATTATGCGTTATCGAGTAAAATTGAGAACCCCGATAGGTATGAATATATCATACATCGCCTCACCAACCTTAGGCAACTCGTAGATCACTACCATATCCTACTAATCCAATATCATTTCAATAACAACTGTGGAAATACAGAGAAATACTCGGTCTCTAGTAACAATGCTAATCTAACTAACATTCCTCCCCTTCCACGACGACCGTATGGACCTGGCCGGCGCCGTTATTGACTTTTACATTTTGATCTTTCTATTTGTGCACATTGAGTATGGTATGCTGATTCCAAGCCCCATTTATTGAATATCTGTGCAATTTCAATTTTTTTGGTGAATCACGGAGTAGCAACTACTAATTGTACGGTCATCTATACTCAATTATTTGATAGAACGTATTCTTACAATATTTATGCCTCTAACCCTTTCAAAAACAAAAAATGTCAGTTTTCAATAAAATAAAATAAAGAATGCAGTTTGTAGCTATGATAATCTAATCCAGATTGAACATATAACGTCAAAAAGAAGAGGAGATTGTGGAAGTATTTCAAAAAGACAATAGTTTGTTTTGTGGGATTCACTATAACAAGAGTTTTTATGAAAGGTAACAGTTTTTAGACCTGACACGTGTTTAATGCTCATCAAAATTCATTTGCCATTGTGTTAAATCAGACTATGAAGCAATACGAAGTGACTGTTCTTCTCTGTTCGCTTACTACTAGGATAGATATAGTAGAGATGTTCCCAACGCTCATTTTTTTTGATATTCATTTAATATACGTAAAAAATCAACACGTTCGATTGAATGGACTGATCTCATGAATCAATTCAAAACACCAATCACCATGATTTGAAGAGTTCTAACTTGGTATTAGCTCTACTGTCTCTAGCACTAGATTCTCAAGGGAAAAATAGTTGATTTTGAACATCATGTCTCTTGTATGAAAAGCAATCATTGACAAGTCTAGTACACGACACTAAAGACGGTCTTACAGTTCAGGTCGAAATACGCGTATCTGCCAAAAGATACAAACTATAGTGGAATTAAATGGAATAGTACTAAATTTGGTTTTTTACCTTATAGGTATTCCACTAAACAGCTCGTAGATTTATCATAATCATTGACAGCTCGTTGAAGAAAGTCATAAAATAAATTCAACCCCTTCTAACAAATGCATGTAGATGAACAATTTAAGGTTCATGTTTCGGTCGAGCGGAAACTTTTAATTGAACTTTTTTTATAAATTTCAAATCAAAAATAATACACAAATACACAAGACAAGGCAAACTTCTACCTCAGATTTGAAATCGTGAGTCATACCCTCGTCTTTCGTCCTCCGAGCTTTTCCAAGTTCCGCTGAGTGTTCCTTGAATCTAACAGAGGCCACTTCGTTTGCCCAACGTATACCTTGCTGCAGTGAGAACAACTCATTTTATAAACGCCAGCTTTATTCAGTATGTTCGGTCCGATCTTTGCTAGATCATAACGAAGTCTTGTATTAGTTGTCTCTGCTGGAAAATCTATGCCGAAATTTCTTAGCTTTGGGCAGAGCTTATTGGTGATGTGTCTGTCGTATAGGACGGAGACTCTTCATGGGGTCGGCGATAGGAGTGAGTGTCGCTAAAGTACTCCGAGTATGTTGTCTCATCTTTCTGTCGATTATGGCTGATTATTTCCTTTTCTTGTATCTTTTGAACCTTGTCGTCTTGAAAATAATTTCCAGTTCCTTAGATTTTCCATCTTTGCTAAAGCGTGAAGTTTGTATCCTGTGGGCCATGTGGTGAAACATTGGCATCTTATGCTGGAACAAATGATTCGATGTGTGTTTATTAGTGTGGGAAAAAATTTAGATTCTCGCTCCAGTCCACTTTTTGGATTGCATTTAGGTCCCATAGCAACTATGCAAAATTTCAGCTCGATCGGTGAAACTATATTTTAGCACCAACCCTTCAAAGTTTGTATGGGATTTACTATGGGAAAAAGTTACTTTTGCAAACAAAAATCGCCAGAGGTCGCCCATTGACCTCTATAAAAATTCTGAACGCAGACCTCGATAGGTATTTTCCCGATAAAGCGTATTGCCGAAGACCGCGAAACAATCCAACACTTATGAAAAAAGTTATTCAATAAAACCTATTGGCAATGCGACGTTGATTAACACTTAAAGAAATAACAATAACAACAAAATCGGACAAAATTTCCAAAAAGTCTATGCTTAAGGCCCAAGTAAAAATGGTGCAAAAGTCAAAACTTAAAAGCAGTTTTCTCTTTTTAAATAGACAAATCGAAGAAAATAAAAACACACAGCTCTTTCATTTACCAAATAAAAAGGCTGTGTGTTGTTATTTTCATCAATTTGTTGTTTTAAAAGATGAAAACTGCTTTTTCAGTTCTGACTTTTGTGCCATTTTGTCTTGCGCCGTAATAACTTGTTTCACAAACTTCGGATTGCTTTGCGGTCTTCGGCAATGTTGTTCATCGTAAAAATACCTATCAAGATTTTAGTTCAGAATTTTTATAGAGAACAATGAGCGACCTCTGGTGATTTTTCTTTGCAAAAGTAAGTTTTTCCCATAGTAAATCCCATACAAACTTTGAAGGGCTGGTGCTAAAATATAGTTTCATCGATCGAGCTGAAATTTTGCACAGTTGTTATGGGACCTAAATGCAATCCAAAAAAAGGACTGGAGCGAGAATCAAAATGTTTCATATAACCGTGTCCCAGGCTAGTGTTTATAGGTTTTCTATAGATTTCGAAGGTGAGCAATGTACTTTCTTCTTTGATGACAAGTAGATCTATAAATAGTATTTTTCTCTCCTTTTCCTGCTTGTGAGTAAACTTGATGTGTACGCTGTTGATTGTATCCAAAATCCTTTGTAGATCCTTCCGATTGATAACGCTGCCCACCATTGGTCCGCCAATATTCCTTGCTTCCTTAAATTCTCTTCCAGAATAAATAGCTCGCAAAAAACGGAGGGAGAGGGTTTCCCATTAGAGCATCATTCGTCTGCTTGTCGAAGTTTCCTGGAAGTAGTTCTGGTCCCAAACAACCAGATCAGATAAAAGGGCTTAAGCAGATCATTTTTCAAGTAATTAACCGAACTGCAATTCACTTAATGTTGATTTAAGTCGCTTAAATAGAATGCTGTTAACCATTAAGTTAAAATAAAAAATTTTACTCGAACTTGTTCGTAACTTACTAGTAGTTGATAAGTACATGAGACACTTTTTCGAGAATCAAGTTCTGTTAGTATCCGTTATATTCTCTTATACAACGATATAGTTTCATTGGCGCTCAAAATCTACTAGAAGTGAACTTTTGAGTTCACTGCTTACGTGAAATCCGATCTTTTGGTTGCTTGGGGTCCTTGCCAACCTCATGTATGTCTTCAGGGTTCTTGGGGAATCTTTTACTGAAACGCTAGGGAAAAGATCCACTACTTCGAAAGACACCATCAACTCCCCGTTCTTGATGTTTCATTAACCCAATAGTTTCTTGGAGAACTCCTGGGTATTTCAAACCGACCTAGTGGGGAAGGGGTTCAGCATACTCTAGAATCCCTTGATTAACCATTTCGCCAACTTATGGAAGGGGGATTCGTCTGCCGAAATGATTTCTTTCTGGTTTGTGGATTTTTTGAAATCCTTTGACACGTGGAAGAATGAGGTTTGTCTCTTTTGAACGACCCTCGTCGATGATCATCTTACAGTCCTTCAGAGCTTTGTCCGTAAGCTTGATTAGTCCAGGTAGTGGATTCATTCTCAACCGTCGGTTGAGCTGAACTATCGTATTTCCTTTGTCTGCATTGATGTAGAACACTCTGCTGTGTTGTCTTGTTTTATGTCCTCTGGTACGATGTTCCTTGCTGTGCTTTGGTAATTCTCTGGTACTGTTTGGGTAATCGCTGTTTTCATGCCAACGTAGGTTTACTCTACGTCTGGTTACAAAGTCACCGCATATTCTTACCTCTGTTGTAGTGTATCAATTCTACTACTGAGAACTGCTACGACGAATTGATAACTACAAAATCTTCAATGGGTTCTGCCAGAGAATGGCAGAAAACTCGGAGCGGTGCAAAATATGCATGTGCTGCACCCGACTTTTGCGTGCGTCTCCTGTTTTTGTTGAGTGACACAAAAGAAGGTGCGAGTATTGCCGCAACTGTGTGAGAGACAAAAGATACCTCCAGCTCTACTCTTTGAAACGCATGGAGTAAAGCACAATGTGCTTTGTTTGGTGCTTTGCATTGAAAACATAATCGAGGACAAATGTGACTGACGGCGGTGTCGAATCATTTTTTGCTGTTCTACACTTCAAAATCATTTAAGGGTTCATTCACACATCTCATAACGCCAAAAATGGCCATTTTTGACACCCATCCACCCCCTCGTAACGCATTTTGTATGAATATTTTTCGAATTTTGTATGAGCTGTAACATCTTAAGGCCAACCAAGCCCGCCTTCAGCGTTATGAATTTTGTGAACGAGCCCGACGTGAATTTGAAAGAAGGACGTAGGATATTTCTCACAATGTACGGAAATTATTTTGTTATTAGAGGCCGTTCATTAATTAAATAAAGTGTTATGTGTAGGGTGAGTTATGCGGAGGGGGGAGGAAGTTGTTTGTTACGTGCCAGACCAAGCTTCCAAATTTTCTCACGAGAATGAATTTCTTCCTCTCAACAATTTTCAGCGAAAAGCTGCCTTGCGAAATTATCCGTCTAAGAAACAAAGCGAAAATTGATCATGGCAAAACTGCACAGCTGTGAGAATTTTATTTTCTCTTTTTCTCCATGTAGAACTTTTCATGTGTTTATCTCTACAAGCAGCAGGCGCTTTTATGCATCAAATTAACCACTGCTTTCGTCAAGTTAATGTGGTAGCATGGTTAGCGTGCATACATCGCGGTCGTTTTTAGCTATGTTGTAGGTTCGAATCCCGTCGGCGGCACCAGTTTTTATAACATAGTGATAATCCTCAGGAGGAGTTGGTGATGGAGTGATAAAGAAATTATCCCTATAGTGGAATGATTTTCGGTTATCCTCCATCAACAAATCTTCTCTTGACACTTCCATGGAAATGCAATTCACGACTTCGCCTTCCTTGTAAAAAAAAAATCTTACCGCGTTTGGTCTTCCCGCATTTGATATTTGCGTTTCAAACGCACACAGCAATAACATATGTCGAATTCGATTTTAAAGCTACGTTGAAACTGGCGCAACCCGTTCTAAATCACAGTTTCAATACCAACCCGATTCAGGTTCGACCGAACTACAATTTGCTTGTTGGTTTGTTTATGTGTTGATCACCGACCCAGTTCATAAAAATAAAAACGACAATAAACACAACGATCACGCGAAAATTTTGTCAGATACCTATATTGAATTTAATCAAAGCAATGGTTTTGCAGGA
Source organism: Aedes aegypti (assembly GCF_002204515.2). Classification (NCBI taxonomy): domain Eukaryota; kingdom Metazoa; phylum Arthropoda; class Insecta; order Diptera; family Culicidae; genus Aedes; species Aedes aegypti. The sequence continues at coordinate 384,208,929 of NC_035109.1, read as the reverse complement.
AATTGTCAAAACTCCTGGTCAACACGAAAAGTATACCGAAGTCGTCGAAATTATCAAAGTATGTGTGAGGCGAAATCGTGTATGATTTATGTATGCGTCCATCCGTACTCCATCATCAAAGCAAAGTGATGTTATTTGAGAGAACCTTGCCTAATGCTCAGAGAGATTTTCAGCAACGGCACATGGGAGTTTTAGCACACAAAAAAGAACGTGCTTTCTCCCGGCAGCGCGTGCTGCACCGAAAGAGTTTTGAGGTGCACTCTATCCCTGGGTTCTGCCACCGGAGTTGGGGTCCGGTAACCCCTTACCAACATCGATTGAGGTTTCATTGAGGAGCACTGCCCAAGAAGGGGTTCTTTGGAGTTGTAAGATTCCAAACAGATGTATTTCCTTATTTCCATCAAAGAAAAGGAGGGGCTCGTCCAAGGAGAGAGAGAGAGAGAGAGAGAGAGAGAGAGAGAGAGAGAGAGAGAGAGAGAGAGAGAGAGAGAGAGAGAGAGAGAGAGAGAGAGAGAGAGAGAGAGAGAGAGAGAGAGAGAGAGAGAGAGAGAGAGAGAGAGAGAGAGAGAGAGAGAGAGAGAGAGAGAGAGAGAGAGAGAGAGAGAGAGAGAGAGAGAGAGAGAGAGAGAGAGAGAGAGAGAGAGAGAGAGAGAGAGAGAGAGAGAGAGAGAGAGAGAGAGAGAGAGAGAGAGAGAGAGAGAGAGAGAGAGAGAGAGAGAGAGAGAGAGAGAGAGAGAGAGAGAGAGAGAGAGAGAGAGAGAGAGAGAGAGAGAGAGAGAGAGAGAGAGAGAGAGAGAGAGAGAGAGAGAGAGAGAGAGAGAGAGAGAGAGAGAGAGAGAGAAAATGACTTTTCATATTTGCCCACATTTTTTGTATTTAAGAAACGGTTATCTTCCACGAAAAAAGTTTCTGCATCAAAATGCGAGTGCAATCTAATAACAAAAAAACATGTAATTATAAACTGATCAATCCTATCAGACGTTGCCATCAACTCATCATCCCCTAAAATTTCTCTGTTGTTTTTTGCTATGCAATACACTTTAATAAGATTCTCGTTACACTAAAAACATCAGCCCGCTGGATAGAGGACAGCCAAGATCAGTGTTGCTAACTTTCCAAATTTGGCTGGAATGTTCCAGATTTTCGAGGGCCAGTTTAAAAAAAAATGGAAGGTCCAGAAAAAAATTGTAGTGATTTTTATGCTTCTCCATTAACGGACATGCAAGAAACAGACTTTTCCGAAAAAAGAAATTCTAAATCATCCAGAGTTAAAAAGAAACAACTTGGGGGATAGTCTGATAGAAGAAGAAAAAAATTAATTAAAAACGATTGTGTGAAAGTTAGGAAATACCTTAATTGAATTGTGAAATTATGAAAAAAATCCGCGTGCTCGGCTGGGATTCGAGCCCAGGATTCTTGTATGCTAGACGAGTGCTTTACCAACCAAGCTACCGGTCCACTTGGTGACCCAATAACTCAGAAAGTTACAAGTTTCGAATTCAAATTCCCACAGATTTTTTTTTATAATTTCATCCATAATGAGTTAATTAATTTAGCAAACGCCTGCTAGATGAACAACATAAATTTTTGGCTTATTCTCTCATTAAAATACATTTCAAACAAAATGAAGAACAAAATATATTCTGCTTGATGTAACGAAAAAAACATTTGAGTTACGTTATATCGAGGTATAACTGTGTATGTTTCTGGTAAAACCAGAAAAAATAGAAAATGTCTACCTAATATAGCCAATACAAGAATAAGTTTGTTCATGATTCGCTCAATGTGCTGAATATTCCAATAACAAGTTTTGACCGATAATCTCTAGAATAGTTATTTATGCAACAAGTTGGAAAATGATGATTTTTTCAGCACGAATTGTACATTTATCCAACGAGGCTCGCCGTTCGCGCGTTCTAATCCAAATCCACAGGTCGTCAATTTTGTCGAAATATGATTTTTCATAGAGTACTTTTGTGCTAGCTTCATGATACACAAATTAAAAAAAAAGCAAGGAAAGCTCTCGCTTAACAAATGTGAAAGTGCTTCTAAAACTTATCTTCTTGGCATTACGTCCTCACTATAACAGAGCCTGCTACTCAGGTTAGTGTTCTTATGAGCACTTCCACAGTTATTAACTTTGCCTAAGTTGCCATTTTCGCATTCGTTTATCGTGTGGCAGGTATGATGATACTCCATGCCCAAGGAAGTCAAGAAAATTTTCATTACGAAAAGATCCTAGCTTAGTGGAATGATTGAAGAAGGCTCATACTGAAACCTCTTTTTACGTAAATCCATTTCATGCTGCGGACCATTTGATAAACACATTCTTCTGAATATTTTCTAGACTCGGGGCATTGAATTTTGTGATGCACTGGGAAGGAAGGAAATTTCCATTACCGTCGTGCGGGGTGACATTGGTCCTAGGAAGTGACTTTGACCGCCCTTTTCGATGCGTTTCTTGACTAGCACGGGAGGCAAAAAACTAATCCATGACCATCCAGGGGCTATTTATAATGTATTCTTGAAGCTTGCCACATTGTTTTCATTATTCTGGTTTTAGTTTGCTGTAAAAATCTTGGCCCAAAGTCACCCTTATGGACCAATGTCACCCCGCACGATGGTACGAAAAGATCTTGAACCGATCGGGAATCGAACCCAGACACCTTCAGCATGGCTTTGATTTGTAGCCGCAGACTCTACCCACTCGGCTAAGGAAGGCCCCTTACAAAACATTGAGTGCCTTATTTTACACTGATCCAACAGAAATGTTATGCAATGAAGGAAAAATGAAAAAAAAGAAGAAGAATATACATCAATACGGTGTTCAAATTTTATCAGATTTGAAAAACAATAATCTTTTACACCTACTAAAGTATTTCATTTCCCATAGTTTAGCAACCCCTGGACCCGAGCCCTAGAGTTCATTCAAAGACTACACATCCGCCTGTCTATCTACGTATGTCTTCCCTATTCCCCCCTGTACAACGAACAAATCTGTAGGAAACTGCTTATACAGTCAGTTTTTCATTCCGGCAGCAGCGATGACGACAACGATTTCGTCCTTGTCGTCGTCATCAGTGAGAAACGTCCGACTCCACTCTATCCTATCACTGTTCTTCATCCTCCTCATCACGGTAGTTGAGGCTTGAGGTTTCAGCTTGAGGAGCCGCAGCGCAAAATGCAAAAGTATAAATCTGCTGACGTATCAATTAATTATGGCTTTCTGGTTGACGTCTGCAGCAGACAGAGACAGTTGCAACGCATCCGACGGCGACCGCACCACTAGAAAACTAGGAACTACTGGAGTGTCAAGTCTAGGTATGAGTTGCTGCCACCCGAAACCCGGGCACAGACGTCTTCTCGAACTCGTTTCGGATTCTGCTTCCGGGAAAAGGGCGCAGGGGAAAACTCTCATACACATGGTGAAAACCGCAAATTTTGAAAGTTAACTCTCATGATTGGCGCTAGTTTTAATGGTATGCTATATTTTGAATGATTCCGTCAAATACCGTTCGAAATGAAATATCGTGGAATTCCACGGAATCCTAAGAGACGAATTATTTTTTTTTGTTTTCGGTTTCTTCTGCTCTGAAAAATTCTGTGCATTTTATATATCATATCATATCATATCTAGCTTGATGAAACTCTTTCATATTTCGTTTAGTTTGCAAGAAATTCCGTACATCGTTTTCTTTCGTATCGACAAGAAAAAAATGCTTATCGCATACCCTTAGCTAGTTTCTATGGTAGGTTGTTCTGCGAGCCTGAGTTGGTCTGATGCAGTCCGACGTTTTCGATTGAGTCGGAGATCTTTCAAAGTTGTGTGTTCGCTATGTGCGGTCCAGGGATGGGTCGCCATGAATAGTAAAGTGCGGTTTCCAAAAGATAGACAATGCCATGAATAGAGAAAATGAGATTCGCTGCTTCGTGGTGGAATGCAATGCAAGAGCTACAGTCGACCGAGGTCAAGGATATGTGTGTGTATGGGGAAAATATGAATATCTAACTTTGAACATTCGATTGTACGAAAGTGATTTCGGTGGAAAAGAGATTGTACTTGTCAGGTTTGTAAGCTACGAGTTTAATCGGTTGAGTGCAGTTGTACAATATCATGCCATGAATATGTAATTGGCATCTATTAACTAAGAAACTTATGTAGAGTTGAATTTAAACGAGAGATATTTGGAGCTGAATATTGAAATGGGGCCTTCCTTAGACTAGTGTTTAGAGTCCACGGCTATCAAGTAAAGCAATGCTGAAGGTATGTGGGTTCAATTCCCGGTAAGTCCGGGATCTTTTTTTTTAAAGCCTCTAAGATATTGAATAACTTAAAAAAGGCTTTAAATTCAAAATGTGTTTGTTGATAGTTAATTTTTTATTAGTAATCTTGAATTGCAAAGATAAAATTTTCGGAGAACTCTGATTATCTTCGTAAGTTCGATGCATATCTATGATCATCACAAAGATGCAGTTATCATCAATGTTTCCTTGTTTATCAAAAAATTCAATGCCCCAAGTCTAGAAAATATTCAGAAGAATGTGCTGATCAAAGGCTACTCAAATTGAAATAGATTTAGGTAAAAATAGGTTACAGTGTGCACCTTCTTCAATCATTCCAATAAGCTAAGGTAGGCCACAATGATTTCTGATTAAAGTTAATTTAATTTTCAGAAAAAATCCTTTGTTTAACATGAGCTAACGAGAATTACTTCAGGTGATAATTGATCTCTTCGTAAATCTGCTTTCACAGACCTGTAAAAGCAATTGGATTCACGAAACAAAAGGATCCACTTTGCCATACCATCTCAAAAGCTGGTAGACTTTCTACATATTTCACTTTCCCATCATATGCTATCGCTTCAAACGCAATCCACTTAGGGTCGATGTACCAATAGCCGCATAGCTAAGAACAAATATTCGTATAAAATCGAAAAATAAAGCCTGCGGAATTATTTTTAGATCATCTGAAAGCTTTTTATCTTTTCTTTGTGTAAAAATTATGAAACATACGAAAACTCATGTTTTTGTATTTATTATCGCTTGTGCCACTATAGGAACACATGTGCCTATAGTAGCACTATTCCTAATTTCTGTTCCTATAGTAGCACTAGCCTCACGGAATAGGCAAAATACAAATCAAAACCGTATTTTTACAAAACTTTTATATTTTTCCTTTGAAGTGTGGATCAAAAGCGTTCGATTGATGTAAAAAAGTTTCTAATTTATCAACTATTTTGTTTAATAACAAAATAGTTTCTCTTAGTAGTGCTACTATAGGAACAATAGGTTAACTATAGGTGCAAGGGAGCTAAAATTTTAAGCAAAACTATTTATTTCGATCATTTTTTGAACAAAATCGAGCTGTGTTTCAATGGTACTTAGATAAAAAGCTACTGATCTTCATGTCAAAAATTATTTTGCTACGATTACCAGCGAAACGGCCGTAAAAATCCACTAGTGCCACTATAGGGGACCGTCCACTAAGGGAACACCGACCCTACCATTACACATGAATGAAAGCGAAAGCATCGCCGGCCTGGGCTGCTAACGGTGCCATTTGCCAAAGAAGTTTCCATCTCGGTCCCGGAGGCAAATCCGATTTTCATAATTACTACCCAGGATAGCTAGTCAACCAGCCGATGGGAAGACAGAAAGACCGTGTTTCGTTTGTAGTTCTTTGTGAAAGCAATTTCACGTCGAACTTCCACACCCGTTTGGTGGGGGACTCAGTTGTTTCGAAAGCAAACATGACGGCGTGTACCATCTATAAGTAGGGTAGGTGTACCGGTATTCGTCGTCATAAAGTTAAATTTTTCAATAAAGCTATTAAAAGTCAGTACGTTAAACAAAAGATTTCATTCCATGTTCAGCAGGAAAAAACATAAGCTAGTCATACACAATGTTTTTGTATTGGAAATGTGGGTGGCAAACATTGGATTGTTAATTAAGAAAATTCTCAAGCTTTCTTCAAAAACTGTTTTAAAATTAATCCCATTTTTAACATTTTTTTACCATGTACATCGTTTAAATTTTGCATGATAAAATGATAAGCCGTTTCAATCAGTTACTTACGACGTTTTTGTCTCAGTGTAAAATCGACTCAAGTAGTGTTTTGTTTTGATTCATGGTTAAGTTACATTGTCTCCCATACAACGGAGCGACGAAAGTAGCGGTTAGGTTGTGAAAGTGGAGAATCTTACTTTCGTCGTTTTATAAATATGGAAATTTAACGCTCTAAAAGTGAAAAATCGAGTTGGTTTGGAGCGGAACGTGTAGAATTTCGTCTGCAAAACACGTAGGATTGATAAAGTAAGTTTGTTAACTTTTCTGACTTGAGTCTGTTTGACAAAAATCTTCGAGATTTATTTCTATATTTTTTCTTAGAAAATTTTTAGATTTTTGGAAATTTTGCCGCTTAATTCCAAAGTGAATTAATGGGCACTAAACGATTTATGCCTATTTGTGTCGAAGAACGGTGTATAATCCGAATACTGGTACTATAGCGAATACCGGTACATCAACCCTACGAGCAGTGGGCAAGGGGTAAAAAGTTTCGTGTTCTTCCGCAATGCCAATTCCGCATGTTCGGATGGGTACCAGGACATCCTTTGAGTTCAGCTGAGTGGATGGGAGGGAGAGGAGTGGACAAAGCGGATACTCGAACATATTAGAACATATCAAGCGGAACGCTTATAGACGGAGCTAAAATCATTCCACAGTTATCGTACATCTGTTTTTCAAATTTTATCAATATGTATCGTTTCAAAACACAATATGATATAACCAAAGTTTCAGAAATTTCTTTGTTAATGTTCTGATTTCTTTTCTCTGAACTAAACCCACTTGTTTCATTCTGGCTGCTTTTCAATGCTTCAACTTTCTACTTCGTCAAACAAAGCTCTATGATACTTTTTTACTATTAGATTACAATGAAATACATAAATATATATTATCACCAATCGATAATATTATACTAAAGGAAAAAAAAGTGCATGAGAATATTTTAAACACGATGTAAGCACAGTCTGTTTTCAATATTTTGAAGATTTTTTTTATTTCGTATGCCATATTATTAAAGAAATATGTAATAAAAGCTGTTTACATTGAACGAAATCAACATAAGTTAAATACAATTTGAATCGATCATGTATGATATTTTCATATGTTTTATTCAAATTTATTTAAAGATTCTTAACTCGCACACAACCTAAATGTAATTTCTTTTATGACTCGGTTCCCCGAAAAGAGATAAAACTTGTTTTATAACACGTTAAAGCGTGTTCTGGCTACTGCTTTGGCAAATTTACCTGCTCAAATATTGGTTATATCCAGGGCAAACAATTGTCAAATTCGTGATGATCATTGTGGTTCTACTGCTATCACACGTTGCGTGAAAAATTATCGCAAAAAATGTATTAAAAATAAAATGGTTTTAGCACAAACCCTTCTGAAATTGTTATATGCAGTTATTTCTCTTATCGCTCTATGATTATTCCAAAAACCTCCTTGGGATTTCAAATTGGATAAACCTGAATCCCCTCTTGGGTTATTTTGGGAATCCTTTCAGAATTCTTCCGTAAAATTTCACTTGAATTCTGCCGAAAATTATTTCATAATTGCTTTCCTACTACAGTACTGGATAGAATAAAGTACGCATTGACCGTTTTTCCATACAAAATGATCAAGTTTGGAGTCTTATATCTCGGTTTCTAGTTGTCCGATTGACCTGAAATTTTCACCGCAGCTTGAAAGTAACCTCAAATTTGCTAGGCTAGAAATTCATAGTTTTTCATTAACGAACTTTTAAGTTATCGCAAATCTCAAATTTTGATAAAAATGACAAAATTTTAAAGTAAAAATAATTTTTATATGAAAATATTAAGAGCAATATGTCCTTCTGCAAAAATTTACAATTTTATAAGACACACAAATTTGCAGAATATAATTTTTCGGTAAATCTGATTGTTTTCAAAATATTTTCAAAATTAAATGTTGCATTTTTTGCAAATTGAGAGATTTTCAATAATTTAAAAGATTGTGTTTCAAATGCAGTGATATTTTAATTGAGTAAAATCTATGTTATATCTAGGCTGTGGTGAAAATTTCAGATCAATCGGAACACTAAATGCTGAGATTCAGATCTCCAAACTTGACCATTTTGTATAGGAAAACGGCCAATGCGTACTTTATTCTGTCCAGTACTGTATATCCTGCTATATCAAAATATGAGTTCGGAGATTCTTACAAAATTCCTCAGGATTTCTTCTGAAAGTACATCCAAATTATTATTTCAATTCTTGGGATATTTTCCCTGAAATCCTTCAGTAGTTTTACCGTGAATCTCCCTAAAAGCTCTTCGAATATCCCTCTGAGATTCTTTCAAAAACATGTCTTGGATTACCGTTCAGTCCCAGTCACCGTACGTCCTCCATTCACCATGCAAAAATAAAAATTCCTACAGAATAAGGAGTGTATCGAAAATAAGCTATCCACAAAATTTTCTTTCAAATCATGTAAAAAATTGATTTTTTATTCAAACAAAAAACTGATCCTGTATTGTAGAAGGTTTAACTTAAAGAACATAAAGAAGACCGGATGAAATTAAAACTATTCTTTTACGAACTTTCGAACTTTTGATCGAATACTCTTCATCAAGTTCCCGACAATAGTGGCATCACATTTTTTGGACGCTTGAGCCCAAATTTTTTTGAATTCCTGCATGTTCCCAGCTGCTTTACCAGTCTTCTTAAAGACCTTCTTTACGATTGCCGAGCAGGATAACAGAACGAAATCTGGGGGTATTTCAAAAGAATTTCCTAAAGATTCCTAGAGAGATACTCGAGAGAATAATCACAGAGTTTTTTTTTTTTTTTTTTGAAAAATTCAGGATGCTCCTGAATGCTAGAGGTAATTCGAGAAGAATTTCTGCTAAAATCCTCAAAAAATCTAGTATGAAGGATTTGAAGGGTCATCAGAAAGATTACCGAAGGAATCCCAGAAGGTTTTTCGAAAGATATCCGGAAAATTCCAAAAGGATTTTTGGAAGAGTCCCAGAAGTTTTTCAAGGATATTAACGTCAGTGGCATTTCGATAAGAATTTAAAAAAAATTTCGGAATCATCCTCGAAAGTATTCTAAAAGCATGTCAAGTGATTTTGGGAAGAATACCAAAGCATTTTCATAAAAATCCCAGAAGTATTTCCGGAAAAAATCCAGAGTTATATTTGGAGTAATTCCCGAAGAATTTCTAGTAGGGTCCTAGTACAATTTTTGGTAAAATCCTTTTAAAATATCCAGAAGAATTGCATTAGGATTTTTGGTAGAATATTCCGCAGTATTTTCAAAAGAATTATCAAGAATTGCGAAGAATTTAATATCCAGGATACACGCAAAATCACACACAGATTCCTGCAATATTCCTAAAAGATATCCAGAAGAATCACAAAGGGACAGTCGAAAGAATCTCAGGAAAAATACCGGTGTGGTAGCGATTTTTTTATGAGTCCCAAACCGATATCTGGAAGGATTCTGTGATTTTCAGAAGAACTTAGAGAAAAATCAGCCATTCCATGAAAAACCGATCTAGTGAGTCACCGAATTCCGTGAAAATTTGCTATTTTGTTCCTTATCCGAAATAAGGATACACGTATTTTTGGATTTTTTGATTAGGGTGACCATTTCCGAAATAGGGTGACCAGAAAAATCGCGATTTAGCAAAATTTTTATTTTTAAAAAAATCATAACTTTCAAACCGTTTGACCGATTTTTAATCTTTGTGGACGAAATGCAGGCTAAAGATTTTGACTTTTCAGGAAAAATATTAAATTTCACAAAAATTGTGTTTTTTACATGAAAAAACTCAATAGTTTTCGTTTTTTCGTGTTTTGAAGGCCTTCGGGCCAAAGGGGCTATCGCTGTTCTCATTTTTTCTTGAAAGTTCAGAAAATTTTACGTATACTGTCAAATTTTCAGCGATGTATGTTTTTTAGTTTTTGAGATATATTTTTTTGAAAATAAAATATCAGTCATTTTTTATCTTCACACACTGTAGGTCTCAGCGCATTACAAATTTTTAATGTTACAAATGTTTAAAAAAAAATATAACTTTTGAACAGCTTAACCGATTTCCAATCTTTTTGTATGGAATGAAAGCTTAAAATTTCAACTATTCAGACAAAATTGGAAAATTTGATAAAAATATGTTTCAACGCGGAAAAATATAAAAATTTCTAATTTTTTTTTTAAATTTTCAAATATTTTAATGTGAATTTTTTTTCAAATTTACCATTTTTTTCTATTTTTTCTGAAAAGTTGAGACCTTAAGCTTTCATTCCATAAAAAAAGATTGGAAATCGGTTAAGCTGTTCAAAAGTTATGATTTTTTTTAAACATTACAAATCTAATGCGCTGAGATCTACAGTGTGTGCCGATGAAAAATGACTGATATTTTATTTTCAAAAATATATATCTCAAAAACTAAAAAACATACATCGCTGAAAATTTGACAGTTTACGTAAAATTTCTGAACTTTCAAGAAAAAATTAGAACAGCAATAGCCCTTCTGGTCCCGAGGCCTTCAAAACACGAAAAAACCGGAAACAGTTGAGTTTTTTCATGTAAAAAACACAATTTTTGTGAAATTATATTTTTTTCCCGAAAAGTCAAAATCTTTAGCCTTCATTTCGTCCAAAAAGATTGAAAATCGATCGAACGGTTCAAAAGTTATAATTTTTTTTTAAATAAAAATTTTGCTAAATCTCGATTTTTCTGGTCACCCTATTTCGGAAATGGTCACCCTAATCAAAAAATCCAAAAATACGTGTATCCTTATTTCGGATAAGGCACAAAATAGCAAATTTGCACGGAATTCGGAGACCCACTAGATCGGTTTTTCATGGAATAGCTGAATCAGCAAAAATCTTCAGATTTCTAGAACAATCCCAGAGAGGTTTTGAAGGATTCATGAGTGATTCAAGGAAGAATCCCGGCAAACTTCCAAAGAATTCTAAAGTAGTTTCTGGAACATTTTTTTTTTCAGGTGATATACATACATACTTTGATTCAAATTTATTTCTTGTGTAGCATAAAGTTTCACTTTAGACACAGCTAGCAACATCAATAATAAATTTAATTTATAAATCTTTATCCAGCACATTCAAATTAATTAACAGTTTAAAGAGTACAATACCATTCTTATGAGTTTTTGAAAATATAGATATGTTTGTTATTCGACATATAAATACTTGAATTTTGCTGTATCAATTGAGCGACAATTTTAATTAGAATGAGCCTCCACCACATCATCCCTCTAGGGAGGATTTTGATTCTTTATATTTTTTGTTGTGATTCAGCATTGAAAATATCAAGTTTATTGAAGATTTCCATCCAGAATGAGTCGAAAAAAATAAAAATCGTTCTCGATAGTCTTCAATTGGATCAAATCTTGCCCATGTTTTTGGTATGGTGCAATAAGTGTTTTCCATAGAAATATTGATCATTCTGACTCGAGTACAACTTTTGAAAATGGCCTATAATTTTTTGCATGCAACATATTTGAAAAATTCCAAAACTGTTGATTTTAGAGAAATATGTTCTATGAAGAAGTTGTAGTGATCTGTTTGGCCTGCTGAAAAAATATGTTTTGTTTTTTCATGATAAATTCAAAAATAAATCTTAAATTTTAAATTACACAAAACCCCATTTTTATTATTTTTTGAAATTAAAAAAAAGTGAAATGAAATATGGCCTTTACTATCGGAAACGTATTATTATTGATGGAAAAACGCGAATAAATAATTGAAATGACCTATTTTAGTATTTTAATGATATTTTTTGCATATAATTCGAAAATGGGTACTGGGAAGAGAAATAATAATCATATAAACATAATGGCTTATAATCATTTCAAGATTCTTACTGTATCATCAGGACGTATTGATTTTGATAAAAAAAATACAAAATATTGAAAATCGATCGAAAACTGTTCATTGAAAAACTTTTTTATTAAAAATTTCTCCATCTTACTTTGTCTCAACCATATGTTTACTATCAATATTCCATGGTAAAAGTTTCAAAAATATTAAAAATGAGATGTTTGTGTAATTTAAAAGTTAAGTTTCATTTCTGAATTTTTCATGAAAAAACATAAAATGTTTTTTTTTTAGTGTGTATTTTTTTCTTGTAGGCCAAACTGTTCACCACAACTTTTTCATAGAACATTTTTCTCTAAAATTTACAGGTTAGGAGTTAGAGTTTTTCAAATAAGTTGCATGCAAAAAATTCAAGGCCATTTGCAAAAGTTATTCTTGATTCAAAATGACTGATTTTTCTACGGAAAACACTTTTTCCATCATACCAAGTACGTGTGCAAAATTTACTGCAAATCGAAGATGGCCGAGTTCTGTGACTGACCGATTTGATATGGAATTCGTCTATTGTAATAATATACTTGTTGGATTGCATGTGTTGTTATTCGATGTTTATAATATTTAAAGTATTTACGATTCGTTGCCGAACATATTGAACCTTCGAGATGAACCAACAACGAGCATTGCTTTTAGTTATGAGATTTTTTCGTAATGCACAACCAGCAAAAACGTTCTCCCCCTTGTGTTTATGTACTAATTATAATTTGCCCCAACAGTACAACAACCAACGTAATATCCTTCGACCCATAGTATAGCTTTCTCACAACCAACACAAATGCCCCAAAGCAATAGCGAACAACAAAATTTCTCGTCCTCTCCTTACACGCAAAAATAGTTCCATGTATACCATACTATCATGTCCATATCTCTGTCTCAAATACTTCAGTTTCCATAATGGTTTAGAGTAGGTGGTAAAACAGATAGTGATACATAAAAAAGTGACTAACCACCAATGCAAATGATACGGTAATATATCAGAAGGTAGGCTTAAGCTTTGCGCCCCTAATAATAACAGTTAATGTAGGCAACCAGGAAGAGAACCCCATAAAAGTGACAATCGATCGCAAAACTTTGAGCGTCCTACAAGAAACGGTACACCTTAATGTGAGTTTTTTATACTTAAAATGTTTTCGCTCTTAAATTATATTATAACGAAGAAGGCAAAGTCCAATGGCCGAAACGTTGAATTAAAAAAAACGTAGCGTTTTGATTTATCCGTAAGTCTGAAAAGCCGTTATTTATAGATGAAAAAATAAAAATAGAAGAAAAGAAAAGTGGCCATTCCTCTAGGCTTGCATTGAACACCCCTTTCAAGATTCAAATTGAATACGTCAGTTTTATGGGAAACGAGCCAAATTTTGTATTTAGGACACCTTGAGGACTACTGAAACGATATCCTTCCAGGGACAATATAAAATAAAGTGATTTTCATACGCAGCACGTCTTCAAAAGTGCATTGCGTTCCATCCGCCCCGATGTACGTATCGGATACGACAATTTCAGGTTGGATGGTGGATGTCTGCAGCTGCAGGCACTTTTCGCTGTGACTTGCGTAGCAACACCACCATCACGTGCCAGTCCGTTGTAAACTGCTTATGTTTCAATTATAAAATTCATAAAATTTTCCCAAACGGTGGGAGGGGTGTTCGACATGAGCAAAGCAAAGCATGTCTTTCATAGTTTAAACCAGTGAACTGAGTGAGTGGGAATATTATAGCAGTTAAGCCGATTAAAATTTTGTAATACCAGTTTATTTGTGCATTTGCAACGGGATGGCTGGTGGGACTGAAAGGGAAATTTCTTTCAACTTGTGGAAAAAAAGGAACATATACGAAACTGCTAGTAATTAGTATGGGCAAAATGAGTTTGAGAAGGGTACGTATTCATGTATGCACAACAGCTTAGAAACTCTTTGTCTGACGTTCTAGCTTTGTATCACAGCTTAATGTTATAAGAAAACTTCCACATTTATTAACAGAAAGGTTTATCCACCAAGGATACCAGTTCTGCATGCAAGCATCATACATTTTTGTTCTTCGAAATAAAAAAAAAAGTATGGTATCAAATTCGGTTTTTCAATTATTTGTAGATATTCTATTAAACAGCTCGATGATTTATTACACAGCGCAACAAAAATGACATTTTTGCGTGTCTCAAGGATCAAAATATGTGTCTCGAGTAGATTTGGGGTTGCTGAATCTGATGCCATTTTCAGAAATGTCCCAGCACGTCACAATTTTTAGCTACAGGTCGCCAAAGTTGTATAAAACATTGATTTTATTGATGTTTACATGAAATTTAAAGTATAATTTATCATTTTTTTGTGATCTAATCCACTAGGCATGCTATTTTGCACTTAAACTTTAATGTTGGATTAAATTCGGTTGAAATTGCTCGATTAAATTTAAATTAAACCGATTTTTTCGACATAATAATCCATACAAAATTCTTCGTTTTTCTTATATGGGAAAATACAATACTTTTTTAAATAATCAAAAAATAACTTTTCCGCAACGAAAATATTTTAAACTTTGCCGATAAGTATACTTATACACATATAGTTTGAATTCTGTGGCAAATTTAGCAAATAAATTGCCTTACAAGCTGGTAAACTTGCATGCAAGTTGGCTAAAATAGCCAATTTTTGCGTTTTCAACAGCCAATATCTCAAAAACTAGACGTGCTATGATATTTTTTGAAGCGGCAATGGATTCAGCAACCCTTAATTGAGTGAATAGTGGTATTTTGGTGCTTGAGACAAAAACATGTTCCGCAGTGTTATCAATACCATGCTTATTCCTCAGAATTCTCAACTGTTTGCCCTAAAGTAATAGATCTCAAAATATTGTTTGATTTCAAAACAGATTACTGGTCGTTAACGATGTAAGGAATCATCAAATATTAACGTACACTGGATGAAAAATAGAGCAATATTTGAACAGTAAATGATTCAATTCAATTTGACCCCCCATTCCGTTCACTTGTCGAAGTACAAAGCAATCCAATTTTTCATTCCAGCCCGTTCTTCGTTTCGTTGGAAATTTATGCAATTCACATAATTTTCCAACTAAAATTCCTCCTTGGCAAATTCAATCAAGCATTAAAACGAATCGTCTTCCTGCCGTCGAATCGTCTGGACTCCGATCGGACCCCCACGTCTGGGATATGGATAACGATAATGATCATTTTCGAGGCGGACGGGTAAAGGTTTCGTTTCTCTATTTTGTTTGAAGTGGGTAGGTACCTTGGTAGCTTTTGGTCCGGACGGCTAGCTGCGAGTGGAATGGAAAATTACATCCAAATCAAGCCGTTTACTCGCCTTCCATGAGCTGGTTGGTTGAATCGACACCTTGAAGCAGGAAAGCGGAACATGACGTCCCTTCTGCCCATTTCCGCCAATGGGTTCTTCTATTTTCTGCTCTGCCTGATGATTGCTGTGCGGAATAAATGCAGCACCATGAAGTAAAATGGAAAAAACCGTACGGATCCGGTCGATACAGGAAGGGCATAAAATTTCAACATTAAAATTACAAATTGAAAACACCTGAAGAATGCCTAAACAGGGTTCGCTTGGAATTTATTACGTCATGTGTAGTTTTGTAAAATGTATGAAAGAAAGGAGAGTTAGAAAATTTTGTATTAGAAGAAATTCACGTTACACTAAAAAGAGTTCGTTTACTGTGAAACTAAATGAAATTGTTTTGATAATTTTACTGACACATATCGAATCATTTTCCAAGTATAATTTTGTGG
The DNA here is from genome assembly GCF_002204515.2 of Aedes aegypti. Classification (NCBI taxonomy): domain Eukaryota; kingdom Metazoa; phylum Arthropoda; class Insecta; order Diptera; family Culicidae; genus Aedes; species Aedes aegypti. The sequence goes on along the minus strand of NC_035109.1, from coordinate 384,193,247 downwards.
AAGCTGTTATGGTTCGCAATAAACCTACTGTATTTTCATAAACAATTTCAGTCAATTATCCACTTTGCACTTTTTCACTGAAATCGCATGGACAAATACGTACCAAGCGAAATCTGAACCATACCACATTACAATTCAAACTTATTCTCGCACCCTTATGTGACTTACTTCACCGGGCACTTATTTTCACTTAGGAAAACCTTTGTACATCTTCAATAAAGGACTTCATTCCAATCACACGACGTGAAACTTCCATTCATGAAATTTAAACCGATTCATCGACCGCATTTAATTGAGAACGTAAATAAAAATTTTCATCCGTCCGGACTGAGAAAAAAAATTGTACGCATCAATGTGTGCGTGATGTTCGGCATAGAAAACGATTCCTTGTATTGTGATTGTTCTCACTGCACTGCGAGCCATCATGCTTTTGTTCGATCAAAAGTAATTCAAGCGTGTGCTAGAATAAGAGCGTAAGTCGCATGATCTATTTCTCTTCATCGATCCTTTCTTCAATGAATAAAAGCGACAAGACGCAAGTTTGTCAGCATTTTTTTCACCTCAAGACGCAAGATTGCATCACTGCCAAGCGTTTTGAAGTAAAAAATGCTGCTCACGCCCTTATTCTAGCACACGCTTGAATTGAGCTTACATGTATGGGCTGTATTATGATGGGGCCAATGAATTTGTAAATTTGCTGTGGGAATGGAGAGGTATGTAAGATGTAAATAATCGTGTCAAATGATGATGAAACGTTTATCACGTCAAAGTTGTAATGGTCGTATTAGTTCCAAACCACCGATCCACTTATGGATAGATTGGAAATATTTTTTTGTATTAAAAAATATCGTATCCTGAGACCAACTAGTTTTCCTCGTGCATCAATTATCACATCAACAATCCTTGCAAAGCAATCATCTGCCTCTGCTAATCACAAGACACCCTCTGCTACAAACGATAAGTTATCTTTTCAATCCTAAATTAATCCTATGATCAATTCGTGCATGAAATAACTAGTGCACTCCCGTTCGTTGTCTAGGAAAGAGATGCATTTTCGGTAGCGATTTTGTTGGCTTGGGCGCGTGTAGTTTGTTATCGATGATGGTTGTTTCCCACATCTCTCGCACCTAAACCACAACCACGCAACTCCAACGAAGGGCAAAAGCTATTGCGGTTTGGGAATCAGCCCCCCGTTTTCCTGCCACAGCAAATCGCTGCCCAGGGGATGCGAATGTGTAGTATTATAAATCAATTAAATTCATCCAGTGGAGCGAAAAATAAGTTCAATAACGATACAAAACACCGCCGTGGGAGTGGAAGCTGCTTCATTGCTCGTCCTGGAAGGGCGAGCAGCGTAAAAAGCAGTGTAGGATAAAGTGGTTTCAAATGCGCTCATGGGAAGAATTTGTTCTGTAGACTTTTAAATAAAATTCATAACATTTACAGTATTTGTCGGGTAGAGAAAAAAAATAGCTCTTTATAGCGACATTTTATGGTTTCTTGAAAAATATTTTAATGTTATAACTATTCTTAACCTTCCTTAGTGTTTTAGGGTTGTTTTCGACCTGAAAATTCAAACATATCGCAAAAATCAGTGTGTGGACTGAATTTAGTTCTGTTGGACTTAAATTAAAGGCTCTCATCTCTAGCTTGAGAAACTCTCCCGGAGATCCAGATTTGGTCACTGAGGCCACCGGGACCCTGCTACATCTGAAAAAAAAAGTCCCTTTAGAGAACCTTACTTTGACAACTTGTAGTTTCGTACCAAGTAATCTGAACCGTCCTCATATTATCTCATATTGTCCTCATATTCAAGTCGACTGTTAATGGAGATTCTCAAATCACTTAGTTATTCATACCCGGTTTCGGAAATCCGGAATATTCGAAAGTAAGTTTTCATCGCAGTTTTGTATATGTAAAACTCATCGGTAGTATTCGGTTGATGGATATTTTGGCAAAAAATTTTTCTGTAATAAGGAACTAATTACCGGCGCACATCCCCTGAAAAATTCGGTTCAGTATGATCCATGCAAAACCGGTTCCTGGAGTCCCGGATGATAGCCAACCTGAAATTACACGGATTTATGCCCCGAAACCAAATTGATTGTGTCCTTTTTTTGACGATTTTTTAATGTTTGGATGTATTTTGCCAAAAGGATGAATGGAAGGTTATTCTGGTATTTTTGGAGCACCGGAATAGCCACCGGGAAACCCGTAATATAGGACCACAAAGTTTTAATTCCAAAAGTAGGCAAGCGACGGCTCAATCTTCATGATTTTAAATCCCTGTGACTCTGCTAGTTCAATTATAGATAAATTACCGCTTTGCTTCTCCTGGACCACCGAAATAACCTAGGAATGATCACCGGAAATATCCGTGTTGTGCGATATTTAGGTTTTTGTTCGAAATCTAGTTTCTGTGACTCTTCTACTTCAATCATAGATGAATAACCACTCTGGCTTATTGCGACCACCGAAATAACCCAGTCAGGAATGACCACCGGAGATATCTGTATTGTGGGACATTTCAGTTTAGCATTTGAATCTTTGAGGTTTTTCGCCGGAAATTACATTTTACTTGTTACCATGACCCCACAGTTATGGATCAAATAGTGTGGAGTCCAACCTATAAAATTCAATAAAACGACATGGAAAACGTAAAATTGTAATATAAAAGCACGAATTGAATCGTTTCAAATTGGAACTTCGATTAGTAAACTGTTTTGAGTGTAATATTTACATAGGATTGCATAAAAATTAAAAATTGTATCGGTTCCTGAAAACCATATTATGGATCAATTTTCATATTATGGATCAAAATGTGACATATTACGGATCAGTGCGCAAAATCAAGAGATTTTCAACTCAATGCATCTGTATTGCATGGTATAGCGAAAGTTAACAATGTGTCATATTTTACTGCAAAAAATAGCAGTGTTAGAGCTGGAAACAAGGGTAAAATGGCCTTTTTTTGTGATACTGCATTGTAATAACTGAGACATGAACTGTTTTCGCTATACACCAAGTTTACCACCCATTTTTGTCTGCTAAAAAATGAAATTTACAAACCTTGATGTTTTATTAGTTTTATCCACCCGAGATGAACTAGCCCAGGGCTAAAAATCTCGTTAATAAAGTCAAACCAAACCAACTAGTTTTATCCTTAGTGCTATTGTCTGAAAACGTCGAATCCAATGCACAAAATAGCAGAGATCTACATTCTTTGGAAGTGATCCATAACCGTGGTAAACGATCATTTCCTGGTTTATATTATGGATCACTAGTTAGAAGTGCTAATATTCGATATTTAGAATCAACAATCAAGAAAAATGTTTTCCAAATATGAATTCATACTAAATCGAAGCGAACGAGCATAAAATATGTTATAACATTTGAATTTTACCACCTGTGGGAGCTTATGAATGCTGACGGCACTTCTTACAGAAAACGACCATATAATGATAGCTGTGTGGTACCAACTAAACATTTGTTAAATACACCGTTATTTAGCGGTCGAATGTTGTGCTTAACATTACAAATGGTAGAAGACAAATAGTATAACATGGAAAAAATATGTTTTACGTCAACGTTTATGTTTTGAGCGAGTTATCCAATGTTGAACGCCAAAGTGATCCGTACCTGTGTGGGTATGGTAACTGTAGTTCACAAACAACTACGAGTTGAATAGTGCATAATTTTCTAAAAATGTAGAAATATGTTCGTTATAAAATGAATTTAAAATTATTGCTTAGACCTGTGCAATGTTTTACGAATAAGAAAAAAATGTTCTAGTCTAACTTTTCAAGACAAGAAAAAAAATGTAGTTCTCGAGAGAAATTCATGTTTCTGACCAGTTTTTGTTGAATATCTAGGTTAAAACGATTTTAATTCCATATGTTTTATTTACACTTCTGAAAAATACAACAATTTTTCTTCATATGTTATATAAACCATACAAGCTTTTTATAAATTTAGTTTTGATGAGAATAATTCCTAAAGTTTTAAAATTAGCATGAGCATAAGCTTTGATGATGACCGTACAATTCGTAGTTGCTACTTTGTGACTGACAGGAATAATCAAAATTGTTCAGGGAACCAACGGAGGTAGCTTAGGAGTAGCCAACCATCTCCAATGTACAATTTCGAGGCCTCCAAACTTAGTAATGTCAATAACGGCGCCAGCCACGTTCTAATGGTCATCGGGGAAGGGAAGCAATGTTAGTGTGATGTCCATTACTACTAGAGACCGACCCAAACTCGATTAACCCGTTAACGCCCAAGGTATCTCACAATTGGAATTCAGCTCCGCTTTTGTTACTCATAGTCGTATTCCCATAAATTAAACCTTATTTCACCAAAAAATTTCAAGTCTATGGTGAGGATCCAAAAAAATTCTTGAAAGTGTGTCGTCCATATCTAGCTGTTCTATAAGTTTATTTTCGAGATTAATCAAATATATTTTCATGCAGTTCGACCCATTACAATGTAAACAAGTTGGAAAAAACTGCTGGTGAGGGGTAATTCATAAATAACGTCACGTACAGAAGAGGAAGGAGGGGGTTACAATGAAACGTGACTACTCATATAAAAATTGGAATCGATACAAAAAGTGTAACACACAGGAAAATTTAGGAGGATGAATATGGCAAAACTTTGCGTGACGTAGTTTATGGACGTACCCTGATAAAGAAATTGCAACATAAAGAATAAAAATTTCAGAGGCGAAAGGTGCATGCCAGAACTAAATTATTTAGTGACTTCAATTCAATTTTCAGGTCTAGCACGTAAGTAAGATACAGACATACATACATTTCCATGCATGTACATGTACAATTATGCACACTTCCACCCTTTATATCAAAAACAAAATAAAATCTTACGTCTAATATTTTGTTCATAAAAAAACCTACAGATGTTTCAGAATAGTCTTCAAAAAGATTCTATAAAACTTGCCAGCTGATAATGGAAACATAACTATCAAAATATTTTTTCTGGTTCAAGTTATTAGTATGCAATGTGACTCTGATCTGACATTGATCGAAATTTATATTTGGCAATATCAGAATTTCGTTAGTGCTGATCAAAAGTTAGTCCTTCAGTCCAATGACAGTCAAATATTGGACTCCAACTATTACATGCTTTACAGATGTGAATATTTGAAGCCAACATTATTCGGCTATAACGTTTAAGTTACTGCATCACTGATGCATATAGTCTTATTCACCGATAGAACCGAATCCACTCGGTCCAAGATTTTTGACACTAGAGCTGGCCAGAATATCTGGGGAGCATACTGAAGCGTGCCCGCTCAAATGTCACAATTCTTGGTCCGAGTGAGTTCAGCAAGGAAGGCTCTTTACTGCTACCTCAACGCGTCGCTGATTCTACAAAGTAAACAACCATACAAAACTACGACCAAACAATGGCGAAGGCGTAATCAATTTTCTCGAAAACATTCATTTTTTGAATTAAGTACAATTTTCTGATTAAATTGGCAACAAAGCACTGCAGTAGCGCGTAGTAAATAACTGCTTGTAAACAATATAATTCAAGCGCATTTATTACCTGTAATTTTGCGAACAATAATTTTTACTTTTCCACGTTTAAGTCATAAAACTGGTTCTGGACTTAGGTTGGCGGCTATTTAATTTTACTCTCATTTGACAGCCGTCCTTCACCCTTGGAGTTCAGTTCATGGATGGATAAGTCAATTTGTCGGTTTTTTTCGTTCTTCACTCCCTTCAAAAGATCAAAAGATCTAAATGGTGTTAAGGTTCATCTAAAAATGTAAGGAGCATTGCATCCAAAATAAGCTATTGTTGCTCGAATCGACAGTAAGTATCCATTGTTTTGATCTAGGCAGACCAATTTCTTATTGGTTGTTTCCTTGATGTTTCGCACATAATAGCTATTCTCAGCTAATGTACCAAATTTTTTATCACTATACTTCAATCATGAGAATGACTTCCGAACTAAGAAGGTTTTAGGCGAATAGTTTTCTTTGGATTTAATCAGTGGACTAATATATAAGCGAATAAAATGTGTGCCCAGTAGTGCCATTTACGTGATTTCCGAAGTAATAAGTTTCCAGTCGAATAGGTCTAATTCAGTTCTCCAACTTTGTCAAAAACACTATAAGAGCTCATTGAAGCCTCCTGCATTTTGCCTGTGTTGGTAGCAAAGCTCAAAGCTTTTAACCAACCCTTTTACAGTAGAGAAGCTAGGCAAAATACAGGACGCTTCGATGCTTACTGACTTTAAAATGGCTTGCTCAATGTTCACCACCTAATAAAATTTCAATCTTGTCGCTCCCTTGCGACGCTTATGCACCTATTCGTTTCCATCATTTGCTTCTATAGACTCCCTTTACCTTTGAGTCACATGACCGATACAGCCATAGAACAAAAATAATTTAAAAACAATCACGGTCGAAACCTTCTCCTAAGCAAATAATATGTTTGTCTACTAGCGCCACCTAGGGAGAATTTTCGAAACTACTATGTTTCTGGGCGAATAGATCCCATTTAGTTGAACACTTTTGTCGAAGATACCAATTTCGAGAGTTCGATTTTTTTCAGTCTCATCGCTGGACTAATATAAAAAAAAATATTTGACCACTAGCGCCACCTTGTGAGTGTTTTCCGAACTAATATGGTTTTAGACGAATAGGATTCATTTATTTGTTCAACATTGTCCATGACACAAACTTTGTATCTAATCACTTGACTGAGATATTAGCAAATAAAATCTTTGCCCACTAGCGCCATCTTGTGAGTGTTATAAGGTTTTATGTGACTAAGTATCATTTAGTAGTTCTTGTCGAAGACAACAATTTTGTGTCTCATAACAGAACTTAGATACAAGAAAATACAATCTAGTGAATGTTTTCCGAACTAATAAGTTTTCGGGCGAATAGATCTCATTCAGTTAAACACATTTGTCGAAGACACCAATGTTGTATCTCATCACTGAACTGAGATATAAACAATCAAAATGTTCGATCGCTAGCGTCATCCTTTGAGTGTATTTCGAACTAAAAAGGTTTTAGGCGAATATGTCTCATTTAGTTGATCAACTTTGTCGAAGATATCAATTTTGTATCTAATAACTGGACTGAGATACAAGCAAATAAAATCTCTGCTCACTAGCGCCATCTAGTGAGTGTTTTTCCAACTAATAAGTTTTCGGGTGACTAGATCTCATTCAGTTAAACACATTTGTCGAAGACCACAACGTTGTATATCATCACTGAACTGAGATATAAACAATCAAAATGTTCGACCATTAGCGCCATCTTTTGAATGTTTTACGAACAAATAAGGTTCTCATTTAGTTGATCAACTTTATCGAAGACATCAATTTTGTATCTCATAACTGAACTAAGATATAAGCCATTAAGTGTTGGCTCACTAGCGCCATCTTGGGATTGTTTTTCGAATTTATAAGGTTCTATTTTGTATCTAATAACTGGACTGAGATACAAGCAAATAAAATCTCTGCTCACTAGCGCCATCTAGTGAGTGTTTTTCCAACTAATAAGTTTTCGGGTGACTAGAACTCATTCAGTTAAACACATTTGTCGAAGACCACAACGTTGTATATCATCACTGAACTGAGATATAAACAATCTAAATGTTCGACCATTAGCGCCATCTTTTGAATGTTTTACGAACAAATAAGGTTCTCATTTAGTTGTTCAACTTTGTCGAAGGCACTATTTTTGTATCTCATAACTGGGCTAAAATATAAGCAAATAAAGTTTTGGCTCACTAGCGCCATCTTGGGAGTGTTTTTCGAATTTGTAAGGTTCTATGCGAATAGGTATTATTTAGTTGTTCAACTTTGTCGAAGACACCATTTTTGTATCTCATAACTGGGCTAAGATATAAGCAAATAAGTTTTGGCTCACTAGCGCCATCTTGGGAGTGTTTTCCGAATTTGTAAAGTTCTATGCGAAAAGGTATTATTTAGTTGTTCAACTTTGTCGAAGACACCATTTTTGTATCTCATAACCAGGCTAAGATATAAGCAAATAAAGTTTTAGCTCGCTAGCGCCATCTTGGGAGTGTTTTCCGAATTTGTAAGGTTCTATGCGAATAGGTATTATCTAGTTGCTCAACTATGTCGAAGGCACCATTTTTGTATCTCATAACTGGGCTAAGATATAAGCAAATAAAGTTTTGGCTCACTAGCGCCATCTTGGGAGTGTTTTCCGAATTTGTAAGGTTCTATGCGAATAGGTATTATTTAGTTGTTCAACTTTGTCGAAGACACCATTTTTGTATCTCATAACCAGGCTAAGATATAAGCAAATAAAGTTTTAGCTCGCTAGCGCCATCTTGGGAGTGTTTTCCGAATTTATAAGGTTCTATGCGAATAGGTATTATCTAGTTGCTCAACTATGTCGAAGACACCAATTTTGTATCTCATAACTGGGCTAAGATATAAGCAATTAAAGTTTTGGCTCACAAGCGCCATCTTGGGAGTGTTTTCCGAATTTGTAAGGTTCTATGCGAATAGGTATTATTTAGTTGTTCAACTTTGTCGAAGACACCATTTTTGTATCTCATAACTGGGCTAAGATATAAGCAAATAAAGTTTTGGCTCACTAGCGTCATCTTGGGAGTGTTTTCCGAATTTATAAGGTTCTATGCGAATAGGTATTATTTAGTTGTTCAACTATGTCGAAGACACCAATTTTGTATCTCATCGCTGGACTGAGATATAAACGAAGCAAATATTTGTACGCTGGAAAGTTGGTTCATATGTTGCTTATAAATGCGACATTTGTTGGCGTCTGTGCGCCACCTGGTGAGTTAATTCTGAAGTAAAATAGTTGCCAAGTGGAAGTCAGCAGTCCAGTGATCAACTTTGCAGAAGACAGTTTTCTTCTAAACCTCTTTATTTTCAAGATATTTGCACTACAAGTACTGTCCTATTTATAGGACGCTGGGCGTTCGGGGCTTCTGTCCTATTTTTAGGACGCTGGGCGGATATGGGTTAAGGTGGTAGAAAAAGCACCAGGGTCCGGTTCCAAACAATTCGTTCATAGGTAGTTGCAAGAATGATTGTACGTTTTATCACTAGTGCAATTGTTGTTTAAATTTTAATTTGTCACGACAATCCAATCGGTGGGCTTTGAAGTTTACCTAGATTTCATCAACATATACTCAATTCAATGAATTAGACAATTTATCCAGCAAAATCGCTGAATTTCCGAAAACGGATATTATTGGTATTATTGGTGATATTTTTCCATACATCTTCCCAAAATTTCAAAAACCGCATTTTTGTAAAATTTTCGAAATCTTTCGCTAATAATTCTCCTTGCTGATCTGACTCAAGTAATGCCTCTTTTGCCGCTTTATCCGCGATTTCATTGCCCCGAATTCCCATATGGCTTGAAACAAAATAAAATTTGTTTAATTTTTTTGTTGGCGTTTAAAAATGTTATCCAAAATATTTTGTATTATAGGATGATTAGAAAAGGGGTCAGATAGTGATAGCAATGCGCTCAATGAATCAGTAATTATAATAAATTTGTCATAATTAGTGAATATGATTTCTTCTATCGCATGTAGTATAGCTGTTACTCAAAAGGGATACACCAATTTTAATGAGCATGAGCATGAGATGAGCATGAGCATATATGACCGTACAATTCGTAGTTGCTACTCCGTGATTGACTAGAGCAATCGAAGTTGCACAGGGAATCAATGAATGGGGCTTGGGATTAGCTAACCATTCTTCAATGTGACAAAAGGGATACACCAATTTTAAGTTAACTAAAAGTTCCCTGGTTTTGACGTCCCCACTGGGACAGAGCCTGCTTCACATCCTAGTGTTCTTATGAGCACTTCCACAGCTATTAACTTAGAGCTTTTTTTGCCGGAGTTGCCATTTTCGCATTCGAATATCGTGTACCAGAATTTCCATTACGAAAAGATCCTGGACCGACCGGGAATCGAACCTAGACACCTTCAGCTTTGTAGCCGCGGACTCTAACCCTTCGGCTAAGGAATGCCCCAATGTGAGTGGATCATAACGACCCAATGGGTAGAGTAATGCCATTTAGTATGGATAATGAATAGTCAGCAATCAAGCTTCTCCATAAGTTTGCTATCATTACGTTCATTCGTTGACGTTGGTTTCTTTATTAGTTTATATGCAAGGCTAGTAGTAGCAACTCTTTTGTAAACATATTTTAACATCGTTTGGAAAAGAATACAAATTGAATCATAAATACCAGGCTCCCCTACGCACATCAGAGGACCCCTTCAACAAGGTTTGTTGGTGCGCTTTCTCCCATTGTTTTGATTCGCTCTACCCGGAATATATTGATGCGTTCTCTCCCAGTCCTTTGCCATTTCAAACTAGTACTGGTTTAGAATGCTACATAAAATCGTTATTTTGCAATAAAATGTGTTTCTTTAAAAATATTGGATTGGGCAATAGAAAATACTGTAAACTATCTATTATGTTAAATTACAATTTTATGTTGTTATTTTTTTCTATAAGTAGAGCTGAAGAGTAAAATAATCATCATCGATTTACAAATTTTCAAAACCAGTTTTTTTTAAGCAATGTTCAAGAAAATCTATCAAAGCATTACACTTGCTATCCGGATTGTAATGATAGATTTTTATGAGGTTTTCTTAAAATTTGAGCGAAAAAACTTGTTTTTCGTTTTTGATGACTGCTGATGATTGAATGACGGATTATTGAGTCTTTAGTTGGCATTTTGAACCATCTTCCCCTACGATTATGACGATGATAATAATGGATTCCCGATCCGAGGGTCAGTGCGAGCGTAATTGGAATTGCCCTTCCCTAGCATAGAGTGTAGGAAAATGCGAGAATCATAAGGTCGGTCGGTCGGGGTGGATTAAAGCGGATTTAAAGCGGATCACGGGCGATATTGAGTGTGCGAAGTGCTGAAGGGAGAGCGAATCATCATCATAGTTATCCGGGGTCACTCGATTAATTATTTCACCATGCACAGTGCACATATTTGTTTGACGTGTAATAAATTTTTAGATGCGCAGTCGGAGTGTGACAGCTGTCGTGATGGATGGCGTCAATTTAATTAGACCGCTATGCGCCTGGTCCAGTCTATTCTTAGCTATCAATCTGCGGTTTGGAATGCAATTGCGTAGGAAATTGGTTTAATTTTTCATAACCGATGCATTGATTCTGCTGTATTGCTTATGTTCATGAAATAACGGGTATTCCAAGGAACTTTTCTATCGTTTGGAATTCAATTTGTTTTATTTGCAGCGAACATCAAAGGAATGCATATTTTCAAAACTGAGAAGCGATTTGCCTCTAACGATTAGTTTAAAATAATGGTAGTGATTCAAACAAAGACTTCAATCTCATTACCTTTTGCCTTTCACATTGCAGCTGGAATATAATTCATTCTTTTTTTGTATATTATTTCCTAATCAACAAAACTCAATTTTGTTTTTCCAAATCAAGTTTATTATACGGTGTTCCGATATCTTCGAGCTGGGAGAATAAAAATAGTTCAATTGTCGTGAAACTGGTATCATTTCTATTGGATTAGGATGGCGCTAGAAAAATTATTCGTTCTGTTATGTTATGTTCTAGCACCGTTTCTACTTTGGTAAAGGTAAGTTTATATTTTATCTATTTGCTTATATATTGGGTAATTCATTTTATGCGCCAGTAACTATTATTGACCGAAAGGTCTTTGTAAATGTGTATTGTAACTGAGTTTTTGTAATGTTTGTAGGAAGTTGTTAATGTTAATATTTTATACGACGACCTTTGCTAATAATTTGGAGCCACCTGGCAAAAAACTGTGAGAATTGAAAATATCCTTGATAACTTTGTTTCGTATTTTTTTTTTCTATAATCTTTGAAAAAGATAAATGTAATGGTTGTTTATGATTTTCATATGATATACGAATGGGGCCTTCCTTATCCGAGTAGTTAGAGTACGCGACCACGAAACAATGCCATGTTAAAGGTAACTAGTTTCGATTCTCGGTCGATCCAGGATCCTTTCGTAATGAAAATTCCATTGGCTTCCCTGGGCATAAAGTGTCATCGTAGGGTCGGTGTTCCCTTAGTGGACAGTCCCCTATAGTCGCACTAGTGGCTTTTTACGGCCGTTTTGCTATAAATCTTTTCAAAGCATTTTTTGACATGAAGTTCAGAAGCTATTTATCTAAGTACCATTGATACACAGCTTTAATTTATTCAAAAAATGGTTGAAATAATTAGTTTTGCTTAAAATATGAGCTTCCTTGCGCCTATAGTAAACCTATTGTTCCTATAGTAGCACTACTGAGAGAAACTATTTTTTATTATACGAAATAATTGATGAATTAAGAACATGTTTTTACATCAAACGAAAACTTTTGATCCACAGTTTGTAGGAAAAATATAAAAAATTTATAAAAATACGGTTTTGATAACTATTTTGTCAATCAAACGTGATGCTAGTGCTACTATAGGAACAGAAATTAGAAATAGTGCTACTATAGGCACATGTATTCCTATAGTGGCAGAAGCGATAATAAATACCAACATTTTAGTTTTCGTAGTTTTCATATTTTTCCCACAAAACAAAATAAAAAGCTTCCAGATGATGAAAAAATAATAACGCTAACGTTATTTTTCGATTTTATACGAATTTTTGTTCTTAGCTATGCGACTATTGGTACATCGACCCCTTTACGATATACGAATGCGAAAACGGCAACTTTGGCAATAAAAGCTCTCAGTTGATAACTATAGAAGTGCTCATTGAACACTAAGCTGAGAAGCAGGCTCTGTCTTAGTGAGGACGTAATTTTAAGAAGAAGAAGAAGAAGAATAAGAAGAAGCTGAAGAAGGTTTGCATAAAATACAACACTTTACGAATAATTTACATGAATGGATATCATAATTAGTGATTGCTCAGACATAATTGATGAGAGCTAACCAGATCTTGAAATATAGGACTCCTTACGATAATGATTAAAGACCGAAGAAGCTGAGCTGGTTAATCTGAAAAGAATGCCTCCACCCCTCAAAAACCCCTTCTCGAGCAATTCCATCCAAGCGTCATTACCCTCGTTAGCGAAATAAATCACCGTACGCAAACAAATTACGCAACACAAAGGCCGCAGGAAAAGTTGCCTCTCAACAGTGCCACCACACAAGCCGCCATATTCTATTGTTCTTCTATTTAGGAATATTTACACTTCGACACACAAAAGCAATTAAGGCAACTCGGGACGGAAAGGATCTCGTCGTTGTCCCATCCATCCAGTCAACGCTCGAGCCTCGGATTTGCGGATGTGGATGTTTTCTCCGAAAGCAAGCCCCCCGAAGTCATCAAGGCACCAGAATCATATCACTTTCGTAATCACCACGGCAAACACACACACTCTCTCCGGCATTCGTTCCTAGGTGGCTAACCTTACGCATATCACTCAACCCGGCTAAACGAGAGCCGGAGCTGTTCGGATCGGTTGCCCGAGGGCACTCTTTGTACACCGCCTTGCACTTCATCCCGCTGCACAGTGATTCAAAGGTGGTCAGAATCTCAAAAATCATAGCTAATTTTTATCAGGTTTCTCGACATTTTTGTGATTTACATTCAAAATTATTGAATGTTTACCCCTTCTAGCACTAAACCTAAATCAGATGATCTATACAGCGCACTACTTCCGACATCTGTTTTAACGTACAGGAAAGGCAGCGCTAGTTAAGAAGTGGAGGGCGCTATTCGGTTTAGTGCTAGAAGGGGTATAATACAACTCTTTGTGTGGATTGCGAACTTGATTTTTCATGAATATAATTTTTTCAGCTTTCTCAACAAGCCAACTCGTGACAAAGAAACACCATTTCATTTTTATTTATAAAGAAGATATCACGTTTTGGCCGATATATATATCTACATCGAACCATTGTGCGCTGCTGAGTGGTGGCGTCTAATTTGCAGAGCCAACTCTTTCGGCGTCGCATTTATCTTCATGCAAAATCCATCATGCTCTCTTCTAGTTCAGCTGCGTGAATGGGGGAGTGCGAGTGAAACTTCCCACAACCGACCGAGAACCGAGACGTTTTGTGTGCTTTGAATTAAAACTCTCGCCAAAAGTAAATAATTTTCAGCGCAGCTCCCCAGGTTTGTGGAGACCAGGAAGGGAACCAGAAAGGCATGCTTCCTGCCCTAATTGTTGTAAGCGAGCGCGAAAGCGTGTAATAAACATAAATATACGAGATTCAGCGCTGAGTTTTCACCGAAAGAGTTAAATGAAATATTCATACATTTTATGAGGTTTACGCTTTGCCTTTTTTTGTTTATGGGTACTTTGTTTCAACGTAGATGGTAGAAAAAGTAACAATTACTAAGTGCTGCTGGTAATCTTTAGGGTTTTTTTTAAATAGAACAGAGAGCGAGGATCAAGGCAAATGTAAAATACTAGTGAAAATTTCTGATTAATAGTAAGCAGGTCGATTCATATGCAGTATGTAGAAATTATATCTCGAAGATATAATATTTTCCACTGGATTATTACTGAATCTGGTTTATTTTTCATTTATAACAATCACTGACGTAACCAAGGAGAACTAATCAAGAGATTGTTTCAGAAATGCTGTCAGAATACATAATGGTGATTCCTACACGTATTTTTTCTGAAAGTGATCAACACCTTTTGGTCCCACATAGTCGTAGCGGTAAACGTGCAGCTATTCAGAAAATCCATGCTGAGGGACGTGGGTTTGGATACTGCAATTTTTAAACTTATTGACCTCCCAGTGCCACACGATGCGCAAATGCAAAGATGTTCATTGGACAAAGACAGTTCGCTGTTAATAACTGTAGAAATTAAAATAAGAACACTAATCTAAGATGCAAGTAATGTCCGAGTTGGAAGCCTAAAAAATTTTTTTTTTCGAAATTTACAAAGAATTTTTCTAAAAAAACACCCTGAATTTAGATCTATGTATGAAATACTGAAATACTTCTCGAATATGATATATTCCAAAATATCGAATACTGACGTTAAGTTTCCTGTTTTGGCGCCGCATTTTTCTTTTGTTTTTGGGGTAAAGACATCAAAACAGGCAACTGCTTTTCAGTTCTGCAACCCGTTTCGGATTTCTACCACCACACAGTTCCCGAACTAGAAATTCGTTCAATGTTGTTGGAAAAATTGTATCTATACTGTTAGCACAAACTGAGAAAGCCGTCCGAAAGTATTGTGGGCAGAACGATAGAACGGAACACAGCCAATTCCTTGAAAAATGTGTCCGATACGTCAGATGCAAGCAAAAATCCGTTTTTGAGAGTCTTCAATAAAAGACTGAAAGTCATAACCTACAACATCAACATAGCAGTCGTACCTCAAAGAAGGTACGGAGATACTCTATGATCTGGAAAGTCGAGAAAATTTCCAACCCGAAAACCTCGTTCGGTGGAATTCGAGACTCGCCCCCCTTCAGCTTGTTAATTCTGAAAAGCTACGCGTTTATCACAATGGCTATCTGGTTTCGGCGAATTCTCGGAACCATTTCTGTTACGACCAATTCAGGAAAAATTTCTCCCGAAATATCTACAGCAATTTCTCCAGAGCCTCCTCCTCGAGTTCCTTCAGAGACTCCCACTGAGATTTCTCCAGGGATTTCACCACAAATTCCTCCTACCATGACTCCTGCAAAGGATCCTCAAGTTAAATGTTCACTGGCATCCCTCCAGGAGCTTTCCTTGGAATACTTCCAAGGATTGCTCAGGGATTTTCTCAATATTATTTAAGGGTTTTTTTCAGAAATACTTCCAGAACCACCAACAAGAATTCCTCCGGAAAATATGTACTAGATTTAATGCAGAGATGTCACTTGGAAATTCTCCAGGAGTTAAACTGAGATTATCTTTTTCAAGAATTACTCTGAATGTTTCTCCAATAATTTTCACAGAAATTCCTCCTATAGAGTTTTCTCCAGGGATTATACCGGAGATTTATTCAAAAATTCTACCATAGATTCTTTCAAGAATTTCGTCAAAATCCTTAGATAAATTCCTGAGAAAATCTCTGGAGGAAATTCTAGAAAAATGTATGGAGAAATCTCTAAGAGATTTAATGGAGTAATTTGTAGAGGAATTCCTGGGCAATTCTTTGAGAAATTCCTGGAGAATTCCCGAGGCAATCCTTGGAGCAGTTCCTTAAGAAATTCCTGGAATGATTCTTTAAAAATACTCATGTAGAGATTTTTGTGGATTATTCTTTGGTGAAAGTCCTGAAGTTTTTTGTGGAGGAATACTTAGAGAAGTCTCTGGAGAAATTTATGTTATCTGAAAGTATCCTGGGTTTATTGCTGAAGGAGTCCCCAAAGGTGGTAGGTCATTTGGCATAAAGTCGTTTGGCATAAAGCCGTTTGGCATAAAGTCGTTTGGCATAATGGTCATTTGGCATAAAGTCGTTTGGCATAATGGTCGTTTGGTATAATAGTCGTTTGGCATAATTAGTCTGAAACCAAGAATTTCTCAATTTTTCGTTTTTACGTTTCTATTGAAAAAAATTCTGATAATATCAGGCTTGTTTTGGAGTCAATTTATACAAAATGACACTTTATTCAACAATCATTCGCTCTTGAATAAATAATATAAATTTAAATTTTAAACTAAGCATGTTAGGAAAGTCATTGCCAATAGTATTTTATTATTTATCCAGAAATTACCCTTCTTTCAAATATATAAATCTTCTTTTGAGTTTCGCTATTTGAACAAATTTTTGCACTGGAGATTTTTATATATTTAGCAAAGATTTACCCTTCTTTTAATTGTTATATTTTTTTTCTAAATATGATGCGACCATAATTATAGGTATGAAAACTGTTGATTTAAAATTTCAATAAATTTCTCCTTCTTTTTAGTAAGCATAGGCCGTTCTTTGGAGCTATATTTTTTAAGTATTTTTTTATTTCTAACTGACAAAAGGGCGGCAATTGATCTGCTCAAATTATCAGCGAAAATAGAAATCGATAACTGCAGTTACTTCGATGGGTTGTCCTACTTTTTCCTGAATGTCGTTTCCCCGAACGCCAGTTCCCCGAATACCAGTTCCCCGAATATCGCGTTTCCCCGACTAGCCCACTTCCTCGAAAAGTTTTTAGTACTCATAATTGTCGTAACTTTTCAAATTTCAGGGTGGTGAACGAACTGACCATCTAATATGCACCCTTCTTTATTTAATTGGCAGTTCTTTCGAGTTTTACTGTCTTCAGCATGTTTGTCAACATGTGTATAGCCAAGAATGACAGAATACTTCCTTCAGTTGACTGTTTATCGTTCTTTCTCGTCATCACTTTTCGGGAAAGCCACTCATTCGGGGGAATGGCATTCGTGGAAAAGTAGCACAACGACTTCGATGATTCTGAACGGAAAGACATAAGTTTTATTATGCCGCAATAATTTTTGACGTCCATTCTTCTTTTAATTATAAATTTTGCCTTCTTTCAAAAATAGGCTGTTCTTCATATTTATACTGTTCTAAATTTTATTATTTGTAAAAACTAAATGTTAAACATTTTTGTATTTTGCTGTTTTATCAATTCTTGCCAGATGTGTTGTTGGAATGATAATTACTTTAGAATCTGATTTGCTGAAAAAATATTATTTCAATCACAAATTTTCCCTTCTCTCGATAATAGACGGTGTTTTTGTTGTACACTTCCAAAATCAAAATTTATATTGAACCGTTGAAAAGTTTTACCACATATATTTTCTTTTAAAGATGTGTTGTTCAATTGAGCTATGCTGTGAAAAGATTTTTTGCGTTAGAGCCTTAAACATTTTAATCGAAAAATAATCTGCTCTCGTATATAGGCTATTTTTGCATTAAGTCGCATTGATAGATTTTTGGATTAGAGCTTTTGATATTTTGCAAAAAAATCCATTCTTTTATCAAGTAATTTTCATCAAGTGTTTCGTCCAAACTGGGGAAGAGCTTGATCAGCAGCAAAATATTCTATGAACGTTCCCTTGATGAATAACTGTGAACATTTCTTTGCCAATTTACTGTTTTCAAATATGTACATCGCAACAAGCTCAAAGATACTCTAGATCAGGGTTTCTCAACCGGTGGTCCGCGGACCCCTAGGGGGCCGTGAAGAGTTCTCAGGGGGTCCGCGAAGCCATTGAGAGCAAGTGTCGTTTCTCCTAATTGATGAATAAGTCTTGCGTAACAATTCAAAAGGGCCAATCCTCAAGGATCATTGATAAAGAAAATTGAATATTTTTCACCACATTTTCAATTCCTATTTCTCAGTATTCATTTCATTCATTAATTGACAATTTACTATAACATTTTACACGTTGATAATTGATTTTGTTCTGAAAACTGACAAAAACGTGTTAAAATTTATGAGTTTAAATGCTTGGCCCATTTGTTAGCGTGGCGTGACCCGAAGCTAGCCCCTTTTGGTTTTGAACGAATGAGCAAGAGAGAGTCATAAGCCTCTCACCATGCTAAGGCTAATGTCAGTTTGCGAAATTTTCCAATTGTAGCCCTTCTTGATGGAGAGAGATTCGATCATGGACCGTTTTAAGCTTGGGACCATTAAATGATTTGAAGAAAAAATGTGGCCGTTTTGAAAATCGGGTTTATAACGGTAAGTTTAATGATTATGTTGACAAGGTTTGTATAGTTTGTGGGTGTTAGAGGATATAATTACTCAACTATCCAACTATCGCAAATACTATCCAGTCTGATCCTGAAAATTCATAACTATGATAATTTCTGGTAGTATCCAGCCTAATTCTTAGTAGATTTTGTCAGCCTACTGACGAGATCCAACGTTTTCGAAGACTTCCTGAATATTTTTTTGTGATAATTCTACCTATGGCTTCTGAGGAGCACATGAAATCTACATTTAACTCCTGGGAATATTTCTGACGATTTATTAGCGTAATTCGGAGTGTTTTTATTTTCTATTCTTTGCACTTCTGATTCACGTCGAATGAGTACTAAACTCATATTTGACCACTATATGAATTGTTTTCGAGCACTTCTTACATACAATTTCAGACAATTCGAACGAGAAAATTCCCCTTGTTAAAGTGGATCCTGGAAGTGCCAATTTTCTATTTTTCATGGCTTGTGTTTCAGAAAATTAGATGGCGAAAAACTCCAAGTGATTTATCCTACTTCTTCTTCTTCTTTTTGGTATTACATCCCCACTGGGATAGAACCTGCCTCTCAGCTTCTTATGAGCACTTCCACAGTTACTAACTGAGAGCTTTTTTTCCTAAGCTGCCACTCGGCTAAGTAAGGTTTATCCTACTTGCCCTGCATGAATTGTTAATTTTGGTCAAAACCCTTTAATGTCCAGTCCGAGGTTAAAAAAACCTCGCTTTTCGTTCACAGCAACGACGTGGTGCTTCTGGTGATGGTCAATCGTGTGACGACCGGAAGGGTGAATCATTTGGAGCGATTCAGATTCGGTATTTCCATAAACATTGATTTTAAGAACATCCATCTTTAGGGGTCCGTGAGACATTTTCAAAGGTTCAAAAAGGGTCACGGCTTCGAAAAGGTTGAGAACCACTGCTCTAGATACTCTACTTAGTAATGCACTCTAATGTCACAACAATTTTTGAAATTCTTAGCTTGGAAAAACTATGAACGAACACCACACTTGTTTGGGCTCGGTGGTGTTGTTCTCGGTAAAAGCTTAAAAAATGCCGATATTTATTTTAAGTCAATCATTATGCCAAACGGCCATTATGCTAAACGACCATTATGCCAATCGACTTTATGCCAAACGGCTTTATGCCAAATGACCTTATGCCAAACGACTTTATGCCAAACGGGGTACAATCGTCCCCAAAGGGATTTCTGGAGGAGACTTTGAAGGAACCTTGGAGCATGGAGGAATTTGTGGAGGCTCATTTTTGGACATATTACTGCTGGAATCCCTGGAATACATCTTCGAGTAATTTATGTAGCGATTTTCCTGGAGAAATCCGGAATGAATTTTTTAAAGAAGATAGAAACCCTAGAGTAATCCCTGGAGGATTTCGTTAAGAAATCTCTAAAATAATACTTGGAGGAACCTCGAGAGGACTTCGAAGAGATATCCTTGCATATATGCTTGGAGATATCCTTGCATATATGCTTGATCCATAAAGGATTTTCTGGATAAATCACTGAAGAATTTTCTAGAGAATTCCTTGAAGAAATTACACCAGTGTAACCTTGGAAGGAGTTTTTTCTCTGGAGAAAGTCTTGAAGACATCTCTGCAAAAATCCCTGTAAAGATTTTCCTGGGAGAATCCTTGAAGGGTTTTCTAGTAGAATTTTCGGAGAGATTTCTAAAGAAATATCAGACAAAATCGCTTGAACAATCTCTAAAAGAATCCCTGGAGCAACCCCTGGAAAAAATCCTGGAATAATTCTTGTAGGAATCCTTACCAAAAATTTCTGGAGAAGACCAGTAAAGGTTAAACTGGAGAAATCTGTGAAGGAACAACTGGAGGCATTCTTGCAGAAACTACTTTCAGAATCCTTGTAAGGATTTTCTGGGAGGAATCCCTGGCATAATCCATTGATTCCTCGAGAAATCCCTGGTGAAACTCCTGGACGAATTCAAACAGAAATTGTTTAAAGAATGTCTGGAGTTTTTACTGGAGAAATCTCTGGTGAAATCTCTAGTGGAATCCCCTGAGAAATCAATGCATAGATAACTGTAAAGATAGTCCAACAGGAACTTTTGGTAAAACCTGCTGGAGGAATTTAGTTTCATTTTTGTTAGAAGCTCTTTGGACCTAATGGAGGAAGTTATACCATGAATAGAACAAAATCAGTTCTAATTACAAAGGCTGTATCAAATTAGTTTCAATTAAAAACAAAATTATAACACAATTTTTTATACAAAATCTGAGAGCAATTACTTGTATATGTGCGCTTTTATTCATGTAAAGAAAATAACAAATTTTGTCATAATTCTGTTATGGAAAATGACAAAATGAGTTATATTTTTGTTTGATTCAAAACAGAATAAGATATTGGGGATTTTGCCCTCCCATAGACTCACATCTAAAAAATATTCTCCCACCAAAATATTGTCACACAATGTTTGCCATATATTGGATGGCGTCGTAGCTAACAGCGTTGCTCGCTGTCACAATCAGAGCTTAAAATTTACTGATTTTGACTGGCCAACTGCGATACAACTCAGATCATTCTGTATACTATACCATCAACATCATGCTGGTTATTCCATCAACAGTGCACTGATGGTGATAAAATACGGATGTCACTGAAAGGTTAAGTTGGGTCTTTAATTAAGGTAATTAAACGGCAACTTATCAGTACGATATATTTGACATTACTGTGGATAAATGGCAACTATTTGTTGGTCACCGAAAAACATTAATAGTTTGGATAATTACCACGTGATCACTCATTCTGCAGTGATTATGATCTAGAGGGCGGTGTCGTTTCACTGCTGTTGGTTGTCAAATCAAAATGATATTGTGTAGCTCGAGAGTGATATTGATAGTTTTAGTCCATCAGCCATCAGTTGATCTGACTGAGTTGAATAATACTCTGGTTGCTAACAAAACCAACATGTCACGCACATGTAACGCACAATGTTGGATTGTGCATCAAATGCAATGCGTGCTTATGCTAAATATAAACTAACGTATGAATATTTATTTTCCCACGTTGAAAATTTGCACGACAATCTTATCGTCAACAAAACGAACAATACATGTTTGCAGGCATTGCAGAATTCGCTCTCATTTGAGAATGAAGCACGATCAAAGCAAGCAAAGAAAAACATCCCATCTGTTGCGATCCACGATCGTCATTGTATCGCAAGGTGTAACAAGTCTGATAAATGGAAGCAGCAAGCGAGAGCCCCAAAGAGAGAGCGATGATAAAATCCATTTTTTTCGCTTGTTTACCGTTGGGGATAAGTGTTTTTCTTTACTGGCACGATAAACAATCCACAAACTTCCAATAGCAATAGTGTCCCCCAGGCTTGGAGCATGTTTAGAGGGGTTTTATCATGCACGACTATCCCCCAAATCTGATCAAAGTTGTAGAAGTATACGATAAACAGTCTCTCATAATGTGCAGCATGTTATGATAGTTACAGAGAGCGATATGTGAGAGATTCTCTCAATTTTCTCAGGATTCAATCCCTGCGTTTTTGGTTAAGTTTTAACAGATTGTTTGTTATTTTAATTACGAGTGGTTAGTAGTAGAGATCAACTGTAGAAGTAGTCATAGCGCAAAAAGCTGAAACGCAGGCTCTGTACTATTGAAGATGTTATACCATGAAGCAGAAAAAGACCCCCTCACGTTATTTTGTATGACGTAAAGCATTACATTTTTTAAAGAAGAAAAGGTATACTAAATCAAGACGAGCATAAGCATAAGCACGAGAATGATTGATCGCCCGCAGTTGCCACTCTTTTATTACAAGATCGGCTGTACTTACCTAGGGAACCAATCTACAATCCTAAATATGCATGTACTGATGCACTCATTATTATAACAAACAATAACGGTGCGGGCTGCCAAGTGCATGTCAATTTGGGAATGAAAGAGAAATGTTCATGTGTTTCTTGCTTTAAGTAAGCCGTTGAGTGCTTTGCACTTCCATAAGGAAATACTGGGAATTTAGAAATGTTAAAGGATTCGTTGTGTTAAACGATAAAGATATAATTTGAAATACTCTGAACCGATAATCTATTCTTAAGCTCATACAGATTCAACTGATCAAAAACTTCAAACTCACAGGAAAAGGAGTACGAAATCAAGACTATCTATATACAAATTTTGGCCTCCATACAAAAAGTGTGTCATGATACTAGAGGTTGAATAAGCCTTTAAGATTCATAAGAATTGAAGAAATTACGCTCAAGGCCACCATAGACAAACTATTGTGAAGCAGGATTGTAGTCATTCAGGCCAGCGCACAGTGCGTTGAATGTATGGAGATGCGGGACAAAAATCAAAACTGGAAGATCAAGCCATTTAAGCACCTTGGTATGAAAGGAAATATTTTTTCTGGTGAAAAGAGCTGCAATTTGCATAAATGACATAAAGTATACACATAATCGCAAAACTGTCCTAAGCGCTAATTCCATTATTTTCCAAGAAAAACCTCGTAATTTGTACTATTATTGCCTATAATGATGTAAGAAGTTATTTGCAAATATGTCTCTTTACACTCGTAGCTGCAAAAGTGACTTATACGCCTTTATGCAAAAAAATGCGCATATTTTTAAAATTTTCTAGTTCTTAACATAAAATTTGAATAAAATCTTGGAAACTTCATTTAAAATATATTATTTTGAACATAAACATGCTCTGGTGTAATGTCTGGTTCAGCTTTGACCACATAGCGGTGCGAGATTTTCGGATTTTTTATCACAATCAACTCATTTTCATACTTGTGCTGGTTAAGGAGTATACTGAAAAAAAAGTTGAAAATCTCGAAGAGTTGCAGGGAGTTGCAGCTGTATCTTTCAGATCTCTTAGAGGACACTCTGAGAAACATGTATGTGAGTGACTTAGGATGGAACTCGGTAGAACTTTTTTTGAATTGATAACCAAAGTTACATGTTAGTATTTCATAAGTTTGATTTCATAGGCAACTCATCGTGCCGATTTCTCATATTCAAAGTTAAAATTGGTGTGCTTATCCCATCAAATATACTTAAATAACCTTCAAACATGTTCTCTTTCAAATTTTGATTGAATGGATTGGATTCAACACCCTCCGTACTAGTTGAAAGTAATGTAGAAAACATGAGACAAAATTAAGTTTTTCTGCTACTCCGACAACTGTCACTTTCTACGCTTGTTGTAGTCGTTTTAGTGCTTTAAAAATCTTATAAATGCACGTTTAAATAGCCGATGTTATCTATAAACACTTGTGGATACTTATTATCGCCGAATAAAATAACTTGAAATTTGATTTTTGTCTATGGAGCAACGCACTGTGCAGCGCATCACGACTCAAGCTAATTAGATTGATGAAATGATTGACAAAATTTGAAACTACGACGAATCCAGGGCATTAGCCATTCGTGACTGTAATTTAAGAATCATTGATTTAAATGAGCACCAAAACATACGCACATACTCAAAATGTGTTCCAAGATATGCAGATTGTCATAATAGCTCACCACAAAACTAGGTGCTAACTGCGGTAGCACGGAAACCACAAATTATTATAATCAATAAACGATACCATCAAACATCTATCGACATGACAGCCGATTTAGACGCAGTGACATATGACGAACAACCCGTCAGTCCCGATTGGATGTTCGCGCTTCGTGGAAAATACATCATCATCATCATCAGCACCCACCATCAACCGCAGATACAACCCAGCATCCGCAATCTGTAACAAAACAACACAATTTACGGAACCCTATCAGACGGAAAAAATAAGATTATTGCGGAATATGTTCCACACTGATATGATTTTTTTATGTCACCAGTTATTATAAAACTTGTAACGTTAGTAGTTGAAACAACAAAAAATCTATCAAAAATTGCATCAAATAAATCAAAAATATGGCAAATCCCATTATACTTATATAAATCAATATTACAGAACGTGTTTCGAAAATGTTACAGAAATTCGGATGTTTTCAACTGCAAACTTACAAATGCATTACCAAAAATATAACAAACGTTGTTATAAATGTGTAAAAAAATAACAAGTTAAGAACGAAGCCATTTTGATAACAAAATCATGTCAACTTCTTATAATTTTAACTGCTGTTGCTAGAAATGTGCTCTAGTCATGTTATGTGATCCTGGTCGGGTATGAGGCACGCCTACATGCACTCAATTCCACTTGTTCGACGTCCGATCAGATGTCAGATTGCTTCCATTTTTCATATTTCCCCCCGCAAGCCCCCATCAACCCCTACTCAGGTTCATGCAGCACAACATCGATTGCGTTGTTCGCTTGTTACATGGATTAGTTATTATCGAAAATTGTTTCAGTTGACAAGTTTGACATGTGCTTATGGATCGACCTCCAGTGCCTTTCCCCTGAACTCAGAGAGATTGCCATCGAAAGTAATTTATCGATTCATCGCTTAGCCAATTTTGTACTCGATGTCCGTTGACGGCAGCACCGGTAAATTGGGCTTATCCGGAAAGTTGACTGGAGAAACAAATGGATTACAGCTCAGGACGATGACGACAAATAATGACTAACAATCACAGAGCCGGATTTACAAATGCTGCCCCCCATGGGTCACAGTCATGTAGAGTCCTCCTCTTTACCAGGGAGGGAGCTTCAAAATCATTTTCATATTACTTGGAATCCTTTGCAGAGCTTTCTACCTGATATTACAACAGCTTGTCTATATTGGTACAGCATACAACATGGCACACCTGATAATTTGATTAATGATCAGCTTGTTCTAGCTTTTGTCAATCTCCGCATGTCATTTTGAATCAAATTAACTTGCAGCTCAGTGCATTGAAAAAGCAAATAGGCAGCTATGAAAGCATATTCAACCAGCTGTGTTTCAACAGAAACACCCAAAGTTTCAAAAACTTTTGTATCAAATGACGAAAAAAGTTAATGTTTTATACGCCTTTAATGATGATCATGTACCATCAAGTCAATCATTACGATAAACAAAAAGATTTGGATCTCTTTTGAGTTTGGATCCAGGTTTCAAACAAATTTCAGTTATAACTGCAATATGTGAGTCTTGATCTCAATTTTGATGCAAGTATCTAAAGAGACTCAAGGTTTCTAAAGACTTTTTATAATCAAATGGTCTTCGAATTCTCTTCTACTCGCAGTGAACCCTGGTATATAATTCAAGAGGCTCCAGAGAAACCTTTAGAGGCTCTTACGTGATTATTCTGCAGTAGTTTCTGTTTAGATTCCTCGGTGAAAAACTTCAGGACTTCTTTCAGAGATTTCTTCTGAAATTGATTCAGACATCTCTCCAGAAATTCCTGTACAGATAAGAAAAACAGTCTTTCTTAGCAATTCACCAAGTAATTCCTCCAGAGATGTTTAATAAACAATTAAACTAATATGTTCAGAACATGCTCCAAAAGTCCAACGTAATTAGTTACTGTAATTTCTATTGAAAGCGTTCTGAAAACTTTTTAAGGTTCTATTATTTTGTTACGAATGTTTCTCCATGTTTTCCGCCGATTGCTCCAGTATTAGACAACTCAGATCATATCTGGATCAGATTTTCCAAAAATCTTAACAGTTCTCACAAAAATAAGTCTTGATAGGTTCATAACAGATATTTGGAAAAAAAAACGTAATGAATTATTTCAGGAAACACTACGCTATTTTTTCCTGTTCTTCTCCCAGGCATTTTCTTATGGATTCAAAAACTCATCAACGGTTTGTCGCAGGAGTTACTCCAATATCTTTCAGGTATTATTCTAGGACACCTTCAAGCAGCTCTTCTTATAAATTCAACCAGGGATTTCTCATTAAGTCCCTTCAGGTTTTTTCTAGCATTATCTCCTGTGGTAACGACCTTGGGACTCTGAATCGAAATGACACGCGCACTGCGAAGTTAAACGAACTATTCTCGTTCAACGTGTTAGGTCGACTTATCGAATGCATCACTAGGCATTCGGAAGGATGTCGGTCGGGCTACCATAAAGTAGGCGAGAAACGAGTGTTACTGGAGGCGCTACCACATCTCCAACAATTCACCCCTGAAATATTCTTCCATCCATGGACTTTTCCAAATTTCATATGAACAAATACTACATTCGAGGAACCGACATTCGGGGAAAAGTAGCACAACCAAAAACACCAATCATCGTGATTTGAAGGGTTCAAAAAATCAAGTTGTAACCGCGTTTCTAAAACGCAAGCATGACTTGTTGGTGTCAATTACTAGTTTAAAGCCATGCGAATCTGTTGATTTAAACAGTTTTAGTACTAAATTGACTTTAAGCTTCTAAAAATGGATTTTAAAAAGTGTTGTCTTTGTACCAATTATGGCAATAGCGTTCTTAGCATTCGACATAAAAGTGTACCAATTATGGACTATCGAATATTTGCACGAAATGAACTCAAACGCCATGAAGAGCGAATGATAATGCAACGCTAATATGTAATGAAGATATCGCTCATAAAATTTTCCAAAAATTTTGGGTTAAATAGATGTTAAGTCATTTTTTGCAATGGGTTCATGGGAGAAAATTAATTTTCGAAAAAGAAGTCAAAATGTAGTGTAAATGCAAATTATGATACAAAACAGCATTAATGATCTCACATTATCTTTCCAGTGCCAATTTTTAACGAAAAAAGAGGGAAAATTAAAAAATCGAGTGTCGCTGATAACCCCTCTCTACCATGAAATTAGCATCTTCCGCTCGCATACGTTTTCGAACGTGTGATTGAAAAATCTTAGTAATTGAGAACAAAACATAAAGATAATGCCTTACAGAACCGTCCCGTCGTGGAAGTCACCCGTAAAATAGCTTTACTTCTTTTATTTCACTGATCAAAAAATGTAAACAATCTGCTTCCAGAGTATTGCCATAATTGGGCATATCCAGCTTATTCATTTGTTCTCACTAGGCAACATACATTCATCGGTTGAAACAGTTTATCCGGACGAAAACATACATTACGTAACGGAGGTCCCTTAGCCAACTGCTAAGAAGGTGACATATATGTGAGGCAATATTTTCAAATGTTCATTTTTCGAAGCCTATTGCACGAATGTTCTTTTCAAGGTTTAGTTACCATCAAAAACAAATAGTTTAATCATTCCTGTGAATATAAGCCATTAAAGTCTAGTGAAACAATAAGAAAAATCTCTTATCGTTCCCACTATTGCCATAATTGGTACTATAGCCATAATTGGTAGTTCTACCCTAGATGTAGAAGTGCCTCCATCCATATCAGAGAGGCAGTGTCAGAAATGTCGCAGACCCGAGTTCAATTCCCGTCTTGGTCAGGGTTTTCCATAGGTCTTTTTTTTTTGTTGTGTTATTCTAAAAATAGAACACGCTTAAGGTTATTGCATAAAAATGAGTTATATTTTACCCAAATAATTTTTTACCCTAAAGTTTTACATGTACCAAAATGTGTTAGAATTTCGAAATAACTGTTTTTTAATTAGTTACAGTCAGTGTATATTTCGTTACATATTTGTACTTTTAACAGCTTTTTTAGCCCTGGAATGTTTAGCCCAGGGCTAGTTTATCTCAGGACCAACGGCTTTACTTACATTCCGAATGAAGTCGTCACTATAACTTTTAAGTCATAAATGACTATCTCGGGGAGGGGATTTGATCCCAGGTCCTCGACGTGAGAGATGTGTTTTCTAACCACTACCCCAGGTCCGTCCCCTGTTATTATTTTTTTTTCTGTTCTACTGAATGTGAAGCCCAATCTTGATTTTTCAGAAATACACGTTTACTCAATTTCGTAATCTTTTGTATTGGTTCAAGTCTAAAAAAATAAACATTTATTTTGCTTATTGAGTTTATGCCACAATCTTGATTTTGGGTGAATTATGTTTTCCGTGTATCTTCCGGAATGTTAGACAGGAAAAATTCCAATGTTAATTGGCAAAACCCCAGTGGATTTTTGTCGGCGAAGAGAACATTAGAGATGGTAAAAACTATTGATGTTGAGATTTCAACCCATTTTTTTAACGAGTGGTTATATGAGTGAGAAAATTTGCCAAAGCAGTAATAAGAACACGCTCTACGGAGTTGCTGTATAAACACAAGATTCCATCAAACACCTCGGAACCCTAAATATGTTTTAAGTACTTCTCAACAATATACTGGAAAACTTCCTTCCTGAGACGAGTCTCTGGAAATTTTTTTAAACATATCCTTAAAGAAATTCCTGGTTGAACTCATGAAGATGCCCTATTTAGAAATCCGTGACATAATTCTAGCGAAATCTAAGGAGAAATGACTTTATGAACTTTTGGCAGGATAAGGATTATCTTAAGAAATTGGTAAAAGATTATTGGAAAGAATTCCATTAAAAATACTGGTCCTATTCTAGGTTGTATTCTTGAAGGCATTTTGAACGAAGTTCATGGAGAATATCCATATGAAGGTCATTGGACAATGAATAAATGAATACCCGAAGAAACCGTTGGCAAATTGATGAATAAATTTCCTTCTAAATTCCTGGAATAATTCTCGACACGATGCAAACAGTAATATTTATTGACAGGTCATAAGTACTTATTGTCACTATAAGAAAAAAATGATATCCATAGAAAAATGTCTGGCCAGTAGAATGAACAAATATAAAAAAAAACACTTATCTTCTGATTCCTGTTTGGATTATATTGGCTTCCTTTTTTCTTTGTTTTATATTTTTTTTTTGATTCAGGTCCCCAAAGCTTACATTTTAAATTTATTTAAATTATTTAACTAAATCTCATCCATGATTTTTTTTTTCAGTATTTTACTACGAATTTGTTTCTACGAATCTTGCCTATTGTACTGTCTATTTAACAATTTTGATTGTTTTTTAATATCAAACTATTTGACATGATTTGAAGAATGGACACAATTTCATATGCTTCAAACCGCTTAACTATTAACATGTTTACAAATGTTTTGAAGAGGGCCTTTGAATAAGGGTTCCGGGGACCATGCCCCCCTCAGCTCCCCGTAAATACGGCCCTGCTAACAAACTATCATAACTTGCCCGGCATAAACCACCCGGTCATTTCAAACCAACAGTTTGAAAAACTAAGTTCACTCTTCTATGAATAATCGATCCACACAAATCAACCTTTGTGCAGCGACGAAATGACCGGTAAATAATTGTTGCTCCTTTCGATAGAGCCCGGAAACTTTTGCGCCTGGCGAATGAGTCCAAAAACTTTGTCCAACTTTGAATGCTTCCATTTCCTTTCCTCTAGAGGCACACCTAGCGCAATCTTATCTTCCGAATCAATTAAGGGGAAAACTTTTTCCACCAGAATGTGTTTTGGTCAACCGACGACACTTCCCACTGGTTGCCCACTGGTTCGGAATGGAATAAGAGAATCAGAATTCAGCAGCACCACAGTGGTTCATATTAAAAAATATAATTGAGAAATTATAGAATATTTCTATTCTTTGCATTATGTCCTCATTGGGACAGAGCCTATTTCTCAGCTAAGTGTTCTTATGTGCATTTCCACAGGGTGGTAGGTCATTTGGCATAAAGTTGTTTGGCATAAAGCCGTTTGGCATAAAGTCGTTTGGCATAATGGTCATTTAGCATAAAGTCGTTTGGCATAATGGTTGTTTGGCATAATGGTCGTTTGGCATAATGAGTCTGAAGAAATTCTCAATTTTCGTTTTTACGTTTCTATTCAATCTTTCTGATGACACAAGGCTTGTTTTGGAGTCAATTGATACAAAATGGCACTCTATTCAACAATCATTCGCTCTTAAATAAATTTGAGCTCATAAGGAAAGTTATTGCCAATAGTATTTTATTTTTTTATCCAGAAATTACCCTTCTTTTATATATTAATTCTTCTTTTGAGTTTCGCTATTGGAACAAATTTTTGCACTGAAGATTTTTATATATTTAGCACAAATTTACCCTTCTATTAATTGTTCTATTTTATTCCTTAATATGATGTAACCATTATTATAGGTATGAAAACTGTTGATTTCAAATTTCATTAAATTTCTCCTTCTTTTATGCATAGGCTGTTCTTTGGAGCTATATTTTTTAAGTATTTTTGTATAGAACTGACAAAAGGGCGGCAAACAATAACATTGATCTGCTCAAATTATCATCGAAAAGAGAAATCGATTACTGCAGTTACTTTGATGGGTTGTGCTACTTTTCCCCGAATGTCGTTTCCCCAAATGCCATTTCCCGAATATCCCGTTTCCTCGACTAGCGCACTACCCCGGAAAATTTTTAGCACCCATAATTGTCGTTACTATATACATTTCAGGGGGGTGAACGAACTGACCATCTAATATGCAACCTTCTTTATTTAATTGGCGGTTCTTTCGAGTTTTACCGTCTTCAGCATTTTTGCCAACATGAGTATAGACGAGAATGACAGAATACTTCCTTCTTTTGACTGTTTATCGTTCTTTCTCGTCACCACTTTTCGGGGGAACCAGTCATGGCCGCAATAATTTTTGGTGTCAATTCTTGTTTAATTGTAAATTTTGCCTTCTTTTAAAAATAGGCTGTTCTTTATGTTTATACTGTTATAAATTTTATTATTTAGTAAAGCTAATTGTGAACCATTTTTATTATCAATTCTTGCCAGATGTGTTGTTAAAATTATAATTATTTCGGAACCTGCCAATATTCTATATATACTTTTCTTGGGGCAAACGCGTGATCTCCTTACGAGATATGCTGGAAAATATAATATTTCAATCACAAATTTTCCCTTTTCTCGATAATAGACGATGTTTTTGATGTACACTTCCAAAACTAGAATTTATATTGAACCGTTGAAAAGTTTTGCCACAAATATTTTCTTTTAAAGATGTGTTGTTCATTTGAACTGTTCTGTGAAAAGATTTTTTTTGCGTTAGAGTCTGAAACATTTTAAACAAAAAATAATCTGCTCTCGTATAAAGGCTATTTTTGCATTAAGTCGCATTAATAGACAGTGTTACGTCCAATCTGGGACAGAGCTTGATATGCAGCGAAACATTCTATGAGCGTTCTCTTGATGAATAACTGCGAACTTTCCTTGCCAATTTACTATTTTCAAATATGTATATCGCAACAAGCTCAAGGGTACTCTATGTTCTGAGATGTAGAGACCCGTCACGAATGTCACAACATTTTTTGAAATTCTTAGCTCGGATAATCTCTGAACGAACACTACGCTTGTTTAGAACCTACCAAATTTTTTTGCTGTGGGCTCGGTGGTGTTGATCTCGGTAAAAGCTTAAAAAATGCCGATATTTATTTCAAGTCAATCATTATGCCAAACGGTCATTATGCCAAATGACCATTATGCCAAACGGCTATTATGCCAAACGACCATTATGCCAAACAACTTTATGCCAAACGGCTTTATGCCAAACGACTTTATGCCAAACGGGGTACAATCCTTCCACAGTTATTAACTGAGAGCTTTCTTTGCCAAAGCTGCCATTTTTGTATTCGTATATCGTACGGCAGGAACGATGATACTCTATGCCCTGAGAAGTCAAGGAAATTTCCATTACGAAAAGATCCTGGACCAACCAGGATTCGAGCCAAGACACCTTCAGCATGGCTTTGCTTTGTAGCCGCATGGCTAGGGAAGTATTTTATATACGTTCTTGAGCTCTTAATTTTTTCAAAAACTAACGTTTAAGCAAGTTAAATTTTCTTCAATCGATTCTTAAGCGTTAAAACTGCAAACAATATGCTTAAACCGAAATTTGCACGGGTTTAAATGGAGATGAATAGGTCGAGTTTTGAAACAAAAATAACGATTTTCAGACATGTACAGATATGAAGCTTTTAAACATGTTGAAGAATGTTTTTCTTTCAACTATCTGACAATGTAGATGAATGTTGGGCCTTTTTTTCAACTTAAAACTAAGTTCTGAAATTGTGTTTTAGACAGCTTTAAAAAAAAACTGAACCTCTTTGACGCTCAAAGGACTGTGCCCTCTTTGCGCCTTGTTGACTGCCCGGTTAGTATTTGCCTATTATGGGAGCTGGGATTTGGGTCCAACAAAAAATGAAATATTAATCTCCGGTGACAGGCAAAAGTGGCTCCTCTTAAGGCACTTGCCTCTCATTTGGCTTTCAACGGAACTGCAGCGGGTTCTTCCTACTGTGGGGTTCAGGAGGTTAGGCATTGCAGTAAAAGTAGTGAAAAGATTTTAATTGAACCAGCATTTGAAAGCAGCTCTGTGCAGAGTCCGACTAGGTACAACTAGTTCAAGAATAAATGCGACTTGGAAAATTGTGTTGAGGTAGTTTTTGGGGTTTCATAAATATTTATCACCGATGTGGGATATTTGTTTTCCACTGCAGATAACATCGGTGCTCTATACAATTTGGGAAATTGCAACTGTGGAACGGAAATGGAACCATTTTCAGTTTATCTGGTGTTGAATGCTTTCTTCCGGTATCAACCAACAAGTGGTCATTTAAACGTTGTTCAAGATGGCATTTTTCTAGATCACGGATTACGGATGCATTTGTACAATCTGGATTCAGAGAGACAAGTATCTCTTACAAATTCCTGCTTCAGGTTAACTATATACGCTGGTACTACTCAGAAGAGAACCCGACGGTGGATCTATCCTATTCTGATGAAGATTTCCCCCGGTGCCGCTAGATCTCCCGAACCGATGCTATCTGATGTCAGTCCTTCGATTCCAGTGGAGGGAAGTTTCCGGTTCTCAGGCGCCCCGACGATCATTTGCCGCTGCTGCTACGCGATCTACTCAGCTAGTCGTTCTACTTCGTCTAGTACCCGACGGAGGTTCAAGCTTATCGATCGCAATCGATGGACTCCTTTATGTTCTATTTTCAACAAAATGACTTGTTGAGTGCCGAGGTCGGTTCGATAATTCCGGTGGAATGTTGGCTTCCGGTTCATCGTTTCACAAGTTATTGTAGCTTGATCAAAAGAGCACATTTTTCTAAGTATAACACGATTTTGTTGCACTTCAATATCCTAATGTTGATATTGTAAAGTATTGAAAAAGATTACAATCCGTCGACAGCTTGCCCCGAAGCAAAATTTCCCGAGGGGTGATTCAAAAGTGATTTCCGTACTAATTTCAAACGTGATTTGAAAATAGTTCCAGATCATGGAAAATTGTGAAATTTTGGATTCTAGTTCGATTTTTAACGTAGTTTCAGAATATGTCAAATACTGGATACCCCTAAACAAGCCAATTCTGATACGAACTGGACCAGAACGTTACCTTTGGTGGTTAGTACGTCCGTTATGATGATCTGTTCGCCAAGGACGCCGTTCGACTCGATGAAGAGGCCAAGGTGAGACTGCTGCTATGGAAGTTAGGCACGTCTGAACACGAGAGGTATACCAGTTACATCCTTCCGAAGAGTCCCAACGAGATCAAGTTCGACGACACGGTGAGTAAGTTCAAAAGCTTGTTCGGCATGTCAGAGTCTGTGATCAGCAGACGAAATCGGTGCTTGCAAGTCAAGAAGCAGGCCACCAAGGACGGGTATTGCTCCAGTGCAAGAAAGTTAAAATTTCCAAGCAAGCGGTACAGCGGAACAGCGAACAAGCAACGACGAGAAGCGTGCAGGTGAACAACATCCGGAAGCGACGAAAGTTCGTCAAAGCGGATATCAGCGGCAGGCAAATCAGTTTGTGTACCTGCGAAGTAAGCAACAAGGGGGAGATGCGTATAGGTCGATTCTTCATAGTCAAGCAACAGCTCAACTTGATTGGACTAGACCTCATCGACGTTCAATCTCGGGTCGGTGCCAATGAACCAGGTCCGCAGTTCAGCTACGTCCATCAACTCCCTCAAAGCAGCTTTTCCGGAGGTTTTCAACGACACAGCGGGACTATGTACGGAGGCAAAAGTGAAATTCACGCTGAAGGAAGGAAAAACACCAGTTTTCTGGTCGAAGCGACCGGTAGCGTATGCCATGTGCAGTACCGTTGACGCCGAATACGATCGACTTGATAAGGCAAACATCGTAACTCCAGTCGACTTCTCAGACTGGGCAGCTCCCATTTTCGTCGTTCACAAGGCAAGCGGCGCAGTTAGTGGCGCATATGTGGAGACCACTCCACAGGCCTCACTGCTTCCGCTGCTGCCGGAGGACATTTTTGCTAAGCTAGCGAACTGTAAGGTGTTTAGCCAGATCAACCTGTCAGATGCGTTCTTGCAGGTGGAATTAGACGAAAGCTGCTCACCATCATGACGCACAGAGATCTCTATCGGTACAATCGGTTCCCACCCGGAGTAAAGGCGGCACCTAGAGCATTTCAGCAGCTCATGCACACGATGCTCGCTGGGCTTGAGTGTACGTCGGGGTATCTCGATGACGTTCTAATCTAGACGAAGAAGATCATCTTCGCAATCTCGAAGCCGTTTTTCGTCGTATCTAGGAATACGGAATCACCATCAAGGCCGAAAAATGCTCGTTCATCGACGAGCAAGGTCTGCGTCTGGATCCAGCTAAAGTCGAGCCCATCTGCAACATGCCCACCCCTACCTGAATTTGTTCCGAGTATGCTCAGCGAAGCTTTCTCGATGAGCTTCTCAAAGCAGACAAGAAGTTCGCCTGGATGGCTGAGTGCGATAAGTCGTTTACCACCTTCAAGCAGATCCTCCAGTTAGACTTGCTTTTGACGCATTACAATCCTCAGCTTCGTCAGTAAGCATCGGAGTGACCATCAGTCAAAATTTTCAGGATGTGTCACTCAAGATAGTGCAGCATGTATCCAGGGCACTGACGTCCACCGAGCAAGCCTACTGTCAGCCAGATCGCCATCATCTTCGCCTTGACCAAGTTTCACAAGGTGTTATTTGGTCGCTTCGCTGGTTGCTTTGAATCTTCGGTTCGAAGAAAGGCATGCCGGTCTACACGGCGAATCGCCTACAGCGTTGGGCTCTTCAATTGCTGCTCTACGACTTCGACATCTTCTACGTGAATACCGAAAAGCTCTGGAGCGCCGACATTCTGTCCCTGCTAATCAATCAGCACGTCAAGCCGGAAGAAAACTTCGTCGTAGCCAGCATCATTATCGAGAACGACGTAAGATCAGTAACATTAGATGTAGTTGACACACTTCCTCTCAATTTCAGGGCGATTCAGCATACCATCTGTTATGACCCTGTTCTCAGCAAGGTCTATCGCTACATTCAGAAAGGCTGGCCATAATCAAAATCAGCCATTCCGGACCGTGAGGTTCAGTGGTTCTTAGATCGTAGCAAATCACTATCCAGGATTCAAGGGCGCGTAATGAACGCCTTGTGATTCCGAGCAGTTTCCAAATGCGTTGTTTGCATCATCTTCACCGGAATCATTCGGGATCCAGTGCATGAAGGTGAATGCGCACAATTACGTGTACTAGCCATCCGCACATTGCTGCGCACATCAAGGATTGCAGTAGTTGCGCAGCCGCTGCCAAGATTCCGCCCAAATCAGCACCGTTGTCTAGGCCCAAATCAACGCTTCCATGGCAACGGGCTTACATCGATTACGCTGGGCCCATTGAAGGAGAATACTTTCTGCTCAGCATCGATTCGCTTTCCGGTTGAAATCGTCCGAACCAAATCGATCACCGCCTCAGCTATCATCGGAATCCTACGGAGTCTGTTTGCTTGTCTCGGCATGTCAGAACGTAGCCAGTGACAACGGCACGCAGTTCACCAGCAACGAGATTGTGCAGTTCTGCCTGGAGAACGATATAAATCACGTTACCACCGCAACGTTCCATTCACAGTCCAACGGTCAGGCAGAGCGTTTCGTGGACACATTCAAGCGAACGATCAAGAAAATCCGAAAAAGGAGAGGAGCCATCCGTTCGACACTGAATCCGTCAGCCTCAGAAGGCAAATTTCCGTCCGAAGTAATGTTCGGGCGACGAATACGGACTAGTTTGGACCTGCTTCGCCTTCCAACTGTTCAACTGTTCAAGGTGCATGGTCATTCAGAAAAGGTGATCCAGTGTACGCCAAGGTGCACTCAAGCAATTCCTGGAGATGGTCTCCAGAAGTAGTTTTGGAGCAAATTGGAAATGTTATGTACAATGTGTGGGAAGAGGACTGGCGCATGCTTCGATCGCACATCAACCAGCTGCGTCACAATCATCAGTTGCCTTTGGACATTCTGCTTCAAGCCTACAATCTACATCAGCCAAGTCAGCATCAGTTGTAATGGTATTCTCCGCTATCAGCACCATCCGTTCCGGTGGCACAGCCGCCATCGTCACTCTTGGCACCACCAGAACATTCGACACCATTGCAAACTATGCCAGCTAAACCAAACCTGGTCTGTGTGTTTCCAATACCGACGGAACCTCCTGAACCGTCTTCTTCTGCGTCAGCGCCAACAGCCAGATTCCCAATGCCCTTAGCAACAAGCTCTGTTCCATCAACGCCAGCAGAGTTCATGTCAGCCAACGAAGTCTAAACAAGCATTTATATTGTTTAAACGTGTAGTGAAGTATATATTAAAAAGAAAGAAATGCAATGGAAAATGGTGTGGTTTCGAAAAACATTAGTGATGATTGATGACTGTTCAGTGATTGATTAAAAAAGTTTCTTATGATTAAGATATATAAATATTTCTAGTGATGTGAATAATCGATTAAATTATACTTTATTTCAAGTTCAAAACATTTGAGTTATATTTAAGCAATTTAGAAATAAGTACAGTTTTTGATGTTTTACTAAATTGCAAATTTGTAGGTATTCTTGTATTTTAGAATAGTTTTTGGTCTTTCGATTTCGTTCCGTGGGGCGAGCGACGAAATCAAGATCAGTCCTGTCCGGTTTGCGTTGTGCAAGTGCAAACATTTATTCGTGTTCAGTACAGGATAGATTATCAATTGGTGAGATTGTTCCATACCAGTGATAACACATTGTCATCGTGGAAACGTTACGTTTATGTTATTTTCAAACCAACAATAGATGGTTCATCACTAGAAGTGTCAGCATAAACTCTCATTCTTGTTTATATATTTTCAAAATTCACATACATATATTATTACTAAATATACTGCCGTGAATCGAAAGTCAGTCCCATCTGCATTTTCGTCAAAATTAAGTTGAGTTCAGTTTTCAACATCTCTTCTAATACTCTTTCAGTTACACTAATAAAATAATATAATTTGTTCGGAAAA
Organism: Aedes aegypti; assembly: GCF_002204515.2. Taxonomy (NCBI): domain Eukaryota; kingdom Metazoa; phylum Arthropoda; class Insecta; order Diptera; family Culicidae; genus Aedes; species Aedes aegypti. Next base: position 384,155,452 of record NC_035109.1, on the reverse strand, counting down.
ATTAGGAAAAAACAGCAAGTCAAATTGTCCCATAATGAAAAGTAACCGCATATCAGTCCCACTACAGATTTTCGCACCGTGGAACACAAAAGTGTAACTTGTTTCGATCATCTTTATATTTTTCTCAGACGCTCAGACGGTTTGACCAACATTGACTCCGCCCACAAGTTAGTCAAACCGGCTTATGTTGATACAACCGTTTGACCGACTGTCAAGGTTGGTTGCAGCAACACGATATTTCTTCGCATGTTTTTAGACTTGCCGAGAGTCTAGTGAATATGTGATTATTATTTTTTCGAATGCTGTGGCTCCATCTTTTCGCGATTTTCTGGCAATAATCGCAGTAAGGAAGAGAAGAACTTTCAACATTTAAGTACCGGAAGAAATAAATATTTAAGAGAAATTCCAGTAATAATTCGTACGAAATATTCCGGCAAAACTCAGAAATCATGACGGGTCTCTTTCGGGAAATATTCTGAGCAGTCATTGCACGCTCAAAAAAGAATTCTGGAAAACGTGAACTGTCAAAAATACACCATGAACTACCACAAATGGTCACATAAACATGATCTAGTTCACGGTGTATTTTTGTTGTTGACGAGTTCACGTCTGCTGTTCACGGATACGAGAACGGATTTTTTTCTGTGTGATATGGGAATGGCCAGGGGTTTTTTTTTCAAACATTCTATCCAGAATCTTTCAATCGTTTCCTCTAGTTATTCTGCTTTGAAGTTTTTCCAGGAATCCATAAGCTATACTAAGGATTCCACCAAAAGCTCTTTCTGGGATTCTACCACGAATTTTATAAATAATTCCTTTAGAAATTTATCCACAGATTCAACCAGAAATTTCTCCGGGAAACATTCTTCAGGCATACCTTCATGTGGAATTTTTCCAAGGATTCCTTTAGAGGTTTCTCTACAAATTATTGTGGATTTCAACCACTGATTCTTTCGAAGATCTGTCCAGAAAAAACCCAAAGGCTAACTCCAAGGCTGCCTCCTAGAGTTCCTCCAGATTGTTATAAGATTTTTTTCAAAGATTTCTTCAGAAATTTCTCTAAAAGTTCCCCCAAGGATTTCACCAGGCCTTTTTTGAGGGCTTGCTCCTAGGCCTCCTCCTCAAATTCCTCAACGAGTAACGTCAGAAAATCTACCAGGAATTTCTTCAGCGATTCTTTCTAGCAATTTTTCAACAGATTTCTCCAGAGATCTATACAAATACTTCCCAAGGGATTTCTCCAGTGGTTCATCCAATGCTTCCTTCAAGAATACCACAAAAAAATCCTCCAAAGATTCATTTATGAATTCCTCCAGCGAAACTTCAAGCATTTCTATACAGATACTACCCACAACTTATGAAAGGATTCATCAAGTTACTCCAGGGATTCCACCAACAATTCCTCCAAGAATTGCATCAGAAAGCCTTCAAAGATTTCAAGAGAAATACTGCAAAAAAAAATCATCAAAACTTGATCAGCAGGAATTTCTTTAGAGATTCCACTTGTAATTTTTTGAGAGAATCCCGCAGGTTATTCCGAAGGAATCCTCCAGAGAGAATCTTCAATAAATTCTTTTATAAACTCCACCAGTGTTTTCTCCAAAGATTCTTCCTTGTATCTCTGAAGGGACCCTACGAGGTATTCGTCCTGGGATTTCTGCAGGAATTACTTCGATAATCTAATATAAATTTCTCCGAGGATTCCTGAAGTAAATTTATCCATCATTTCCATCCAGTATTCCTTGAAGAATTTTTTCCAAGGAATCTATCAGAAATTCAGAAACTCCTTCAGGGATTGCTTTAAAAGTTCTTCCGGAAATATACTAAGGAATCTCTCCAGGAAAATCTCTAGGAATTAATCTATTGATTTATTTGGTGATACCTCCAAGAATTTCTAAAGATATATCTCCATGTATTTTTTTTCAGAAATGAAAAAAATCTTTTAGGTCTACTTTAGCAATTCATCCTGAGGCATTTAGAGAAATGTGTTGTTTGAAACTCTGAATAAATATCAGTTAACTTCCTGAAGGAATTTATGATAATCCTGAAGCACAATCCTAGTAACACCTTTGAAGTATTTTATAGTTGAACTTCTGGCGAAGCTCTGCTAGATTTTTCTGGTGGTATTGCTAGCGAAACTCTGGTGATATTCCCAGTGTTAACGCTAGAAGAACTCCTTGTGAAATTCCTTAAAATACTTCTCTCGCGAAAAAATACAGGTGATATAATTAGGAAAAATGCTGTTAAAGTATCTGAAGGAATTACTATTGGAATCTTTATAGGAAATTGTGGTCAAATCGCATAGGAAATTCGTTATTGTATAATTGGAGTTCATCTTGGTGGCATCCACGAAGGAACCTCCCAGAGGAATCCCTGAAGGAATTCCTGTTTTGAATCCCAGGAGGAATTCCTGATGGAGTCACTGGATGATATACTGGTAGATTCCAAAATTACAGGTAAAACTATTATAATAAATTTCTGGTAATATCGCTGGAGGGTTCCTGAAAATCCCCTGGAGGGTTCCTGAAAAATCCGGAGAAATCCCTTGAGGATATCCGGGATTGATTCCTTAAGGAAATCCGGGAGGAGCCCCATGATGGATTCTGCGAGGAATCCTTTGAGAAATTCCGGAAGGTATTTCTTGAGTAATGCCGGTAATGAAATACTTATAAGAAATTTCTGAAAAAATCCCTGGAGAAAATCCTGATAATCTTCGAGAATCCAGGAGGACTACCTTGAAGAGTTCTTGAATGAATCTCTTGAAGTATTCTCTAGAAGTTCGGGTAGTATCTCCTAATACATTTCGAAAAGAATTCATAATAAATTAACCCAGAATAACCCAAGAGGAAATCCTGGAAGAGCCTTTAGAAGAATTCCTGATAGAATCCCTGACAGAACTTCTGATGAAATCCCAGAAGGATTTATAATAAAGTCTTAGAAGTTTTTCTAATGGCATCTATGAAAGAACTTCCGATGGAATCCCTGCAGAAATTCCCAGTAAAATTTATTGAAGAACTCCTTCAGATAAAATCCTGGGAAAAACTTGTGAGTAATTCCTGCTGGAATCATTAGAGAAACGAATTCCTGATGGAACCCTTGTACGAATTCCTAAAGATATTCTTGCAGGAACTTCAGATGAAATCATTGGAGGAACTCCTGATGAAATCCCTTGAAAAATTTCCTATGGCATCACTATAGGAACTCCTGATGAAATCTCTGGAAGAATTCTTGATAAAATTCCTGATGGAACTCCTGATAGAATGCCTAGAGAAATTCCTTATGATATCCCTAGAAGATCCTGATGGAATTCTTAGGTGACCTCCTGATAAAAACTCTGGAGGAAGTTCTAACAGAATCTCGAAAGAAATGCTAGCTGGAATCTCTGAAGGAACTCTTGGTGGAATTTCTGGAGAAACTCCTGATGAAATCCTCAGAAGAACTCTAGATAGAATCCTTGGAGGAACTCCTGATGGAGTCCTTGGAGGAATATAAATATATTGTTGGAGGATATATAAAGGAACTCCTGATAGAATCTCTTGAGGAGTTTCGGGTGAAATCTCAGAAGAAACTCTTTATGGTATCCCTGGAGGAACTCCTGATGAAATCCTAAATATATTGTTGAAGGAGTTCCTGATGGAATCGATGGAGGAATTTCTGATGAAATTCATAGAATAATTAGTGATGGAATCACTAGAGAAACCCCTGATAGAATCTCTTGAAGGAATTCCAGGTGGAATTTCTGAAAGAACGGCTGATGGAATCGCTAGCAAAACATCTTATGGAATTGCTAGAGGTATTCCTGATGGAATCCCTGGAGAAGTTCTAGTTGCTATCGTTGAAGGAACTCCTGATTGAATCCCTGGAGGAATTTCGGATGGAACTCCTGTAAGAATCCCTAGAAGAATTCCTTATGATATCCCTAGAAGGGGTCCTGATGAAATTCCTCAAGGAATTCCTGACATGATCTCTGGAGGAAATCCTGATTGAATCTTTGGAGGCAATTCAGGTGGAATCTCTGAAAGAACTCCGGAGGAACTCCTGATGCAATTCCCAGAAGAACTCTAATGGAATCCCTAAGGTATTCCAGATAGTATCCCTATAGGAACTCCTGATGGAATCCTTGGAAGATCTCCTATCTATAGTTATTCTTGAAGGAACTCCTAATAATTGAAGGGACTACTGGTAAAATTCCAGGAAGAATTCCTGATAAGTTTCCGGATAGAACTTCTGATAGCATCCCTAGAGGAACTCCTGATATTTCTAGAAGAAACATTGATGGGATTCTTCGAGGAACATCTGATTTAATCTCTTGAAGTATTCCGGATGAAATTTCAGAAGGAACTCTTGACGGAATCCCTGGAGGATCAAAACGCATTTTGACTTTCCACTACTGATGAAATCTCCAGAAGCCCTAAAGGTACTCCCGATAGAATCACTACAGCAACTCCTGGTGAAATCCATGGGGGAACTCCTGAAGGAATCCTTGGAAGAATTTGTATAGGTATTTTTGAAGGAACTCTGGATGGAATCATTGGAGGAATTTCCGTTAAAATCCCGAGAAGAACTCCTGATGGAATCCCTAGAGCAACGACGGACAGAGTCCATGGAGGAATTCCAGGTGGAATCTCTGAAATATCTCTTGATAGAATCCCAGGAGAAACTACTGATGAAATCCCTAGTTGAGTTCCAGGTGCAATCCCTGAAATAACACCTGATCGAATCTCTGGAGGAATTCCAGAAGAAATCCCTGAAGAATTCCTGCTGGAATCCCTAGACGAACATCTGATGAAACCCCCAGAAGAATTCTTGATGAAATTCCTAGAGGAACTTCTGATGGAATCCCTAGAGCTAGTCCTGATAAAAACCCTGAAGGAACTGCTGAATGAAACCTTCGTGAAATTTATGATTGAATCTTTAGAAGTTCTCCTAATGGAATGCCTGGATGAAATCGTGTTTAATTCCCTAGAATAACTCCTGATTCTAGAGGCCTTCCTTAGCCGAGTGATCAGAGTCCGCGGCTACAAAGCAAAACCTTGCTGAAGGTTTCTGGTTTAAATTTCCTGTCGGTCCAGGATTTCCTGGAACTCCTGGTAGAATCCCATGAGGAATTACAGGTGAACTTTCGGAAGGAATTTATAAAGGAATTTCTTGTTAAATCACTGCACATAATGTTGATTAAATTTCTGGAAGAACACCTGGTAGAATCATGAAGCAGATTTGGAAGAATTCCTAAAGGTATTACAAGAGGATTGCCTGGAGATGAAACTGCTGACGGATTCACTGAAGATATTTCTGAAGAAATTGGTTGAGGAATAATTAAAGAATCTTTGGTGAATTTGCTTGTAACCAGTGTCAGTGTGATGTCTAGTGTTGATGAGATTTGTCGCGTTTAGTTTCGTAAATGTATTGTTAAAAAAAAAGAAAACGTTTGTAGATAGGTTAGAGTAGAATGTCCCATAAAAATCCCACGAACACAGCTCCACCCTATATCAGGACGACGGCAGTGCCGCTAGTTACCACCAGGGCGGCGCTAAACCACACGAATGGGCGACCATAGGGGTGGCGAAATGGGTGGCCATGATGAGGTGGATTACGTCATCGATGGACATGGGTCAACGGCCAAAGGTTCGGGGTCAACGTTCACCAGCAAGCCACTTCATAAGCCTGGTGATCGTTGAAGACAGCAGTAGTGCTTTTTAAAAAAAAATAAAGTTACGAAGCTATAAGAAAAAGTTTGGAGAAGTTTTAGCGAGAAGATAATTTGAAGAAAGGAGAAAGGAAGTGATAGTGAAACTGGACATCCAGGACCTCGCGGTTTTTTATTTGAAATCGCCATCGCGGTTTTTATTCAGAATCGCCACTGAAGAACCTACTCGCCAGTAGTGTGCCCCTAAAGCCCTGAACCGAGTTCGACCTTCAAGTGCGCCACAAAAACCAGGTTTCCAGTGAATCCACGGATCACTGAAGCCTCGAGTCCGTCACCACACTCGAGGGGCGCACGGGACAGGCAGGAGGTCCACGAGAGGCTGCAGCCGAAGAAGAATAGAGAAGGAAGCATCGTCACCCCTGGCCAGAAGAGAAGGAGACGTCTGAGGGGTCGGTGAAGGAGGAGTGGAGAAGGTGCTGCAGTGAACGGGGCCCCGAAGAAGTGAAGGAATTGTAAGGTAGGAGTAGGATAAGAAAGTGGGAGACGTCGTCCGGTGTTGAGGACGGACGCAAGTAAAGAGAAGGAAAGATTAGGAGAGAGTGGGGAGTAGAAGAAGTAGGACGTCAAGGAAGGGGAAACAAAAGTGTACACGAGACCACGAAATAGAGGGAGTTTTACTTGAGCCATCTATAAGTGTTTTCTTTCGCGGAGTGTCACGAGCGTAGCGCCGACCCTGAGGCTTGGAGACGGGAGGTCTCATCTAGGCTGGGAGTAACACGGCCTGCAAGTTACATGCTAAAGAAAACGGTTAGAGATAGTTGGAAATGATAGTGAAATATATAGAAACAACTAAAGAGCGTGCATTTGATAGACCACTATGGCACCGACGCTGCGTAAATTCAAGCATTTTGACTTTCCACCCATCTGCATCGGCAGTTCATGGGACGTCGAAGCTTCAATTTGACATGATGACGTCGGTGTTCGTGCAACATCCCTACAGACGGTACGATCGGTTCGTCGAACATTTGGCTCCGCCCACCGGTGGTTTGAGCAAAATCAAACTCGTTTGATTTCGGCCGACCGATTCGTCAACCGTCAAATTGGTTTCACAAACTGTCAAATTGGTTCGTCAAACAGCATCACACACGGTCAAACATAACACCAACATGAGCATCAACCTGGGGGGCGGAGTCAATGTTGGTCAAACCGTCTGAGCGTCTGTGGGGTGCATTATACATCGATCGCATCACCGACAAAATGAGACGTTCAGTTCTTTTTCATCTCTCACCTATAAACACCCTTCCCACGGTGAAAGTGGAGATGCAGAGGTATTCTCTGTTTCCAGAAGCATCAATCATTACACATCAACTTTTCTTCCCCATCCCAACTTACGTAAGAATTGTCTAACACCATTGTTGATTGATAATATGAGATCTGCTGAAACGAGCACCTCGGGAATAAGAGGAAAGTCCCTACCCTTATTTATTTGGATCAAAAAGCAATTCTTACCAGTTCCGATCAATAACGAAGTAGCAAACATGTTCATGTACAGTCAGTCAGTCAGTGCTACGCCATGTTAATTGCAAAATTGGAGGTACACTAAAACCTCAATTTACGAAGTCTTTTTTTACGCTACCTCAATTTAAGTCACTTTTTTTTACGAAGTAAACTCAATTTAAGTCACTTTTTTTACGCAGTGCGTAAATTGAGTTTTGACAATTCTGTGGGAAATCATTGACCTCTGGTTTGGGAAAACCGTTGAAAACCAATACAATATGGGTATTTTTGAAACGGGCATGACGAGGGGATGACGAAAATCGATGTTCGACGCCATTTTGGAATCCAAGATGGCGACCTCTGGTTTGGGAAAATCGTTGAAAACGCATATAATATGGGTATTTTCAGAACGGGCACGACGAGGGGATGACGAAAATCGATGTCCTACGCAATTTTGGAATCCAAGATGGCGACCTCTGGTTTGGGAAAACCGTTGGAAACCCATACAATATGGGTATTTTCAGAACGGGCACGACGAGGGGATGAAGAAAATCGGGTAAATAAGTATCATCAATGTACAACTACTTAAGTTTGTAGATACTCAGGTCTATATATCGTGGAGCCCTCGGAAGTACAAAAACATCGACACAACTCAATACAACACTTCGTTTGCAAATATGGACAGTAAGGAGCCTTTGCAATATTGAAGAACTATCTATTGATGATTGGTTACGCTTCTATATCCTAATATGGGCATTCGATAGAGATTTTAGAGGACCAAGGACATCCGCACAAATTCATACAATACATCGTTTACCCACAGAAATGGTAAGGGGCCTTTGGAGTATTTGAAAACTATCTTCTTATCACTTATTATGGCCGTAGATCCAAAGGCTTTTATTCAATGGAGTCCTTGGAGCACCAAAAACATCCGTATAAATCAATAAAGTATTCCGTTGGCTTAAATGAATGGTTAAGAGACTGTGTGATATTAAAAAACTACCTATAGACCATTTATAACGTTTGTAGATTCAAAGGCCTCTATTCAATGAAGTCTTTGGTGGACCTAGGATATCGGTACAAATTATAACAATACTCATTTTACTGCTACATATAGATAAGGGCCTGTGCCATATCAAAAAAGTATCTATTGATAATTGGTTACCCTTGTAGATCCTAAGACCTATATTCGATATTGATCTTGGAGGACCTAAGACATCCACACAAATTATTACAATACACCGTTCAATCACATGAATGGTTAGGGGCCTATGGAGTAATTGAAAAGTAACCTCTAATCTCTTACTACGGTCGTAGATCCCAAGGCCTATATTCAATGGAGTTCTTCGAGGACCTGGGACATCCGCACAAATTATTAAAATACACATTTTACTCACATTAATGGGTAGGGGCCTATGGAGTAATTGAAAAGTAACCTCTAATCTCTTATTACGGTCGTAGAACCCAAGGCCTATATTCAATGGAGTCCTTGGAGGACCTAGGACATCCGCACAAATTGTAAAAATACTCATTTTACTACAATGAATAGATAAGGGCCTGTGCCATATCAAAAAAAACATCAAAGGATCGCTAAATATGCCAGTGCATTGCAGGTATATATTCCAGGAAGTTTTTGGATGAACTAGAACACATGTTGTACTCACTTAATTACCAAAACTTGGATCTGACAATACAAACGCTTCTTAAAAATATAACAATCTTCTAGGGTCCAGTATTGTGAGACATTCTTCTACATAGAAATGATAAATTGGCAAAACCTCTTTTTACGAACTGAGCTCCCTCGTTTTACGCACTGATTCAATTTACGCACCAACTCAATTTGCGCACCCCCGAACTAGTTCGTAAATTGAGGTTACAGTGTATTCTAAAGAAAAAGCAGTCATTGAAACCGTAAGAAATAATTATAGAAAAAGGCATCTAACAACACGCCGTAAACTTTACAATTTTCGTTCGTTTGCCATAATTCGTCCACGTCAACATCTACAGCAAGACTACCAAAATAAATGCATCCCATACTGCAGGACGAACGTATTCCCCACTCGCAGGATATGGCAGGAAATGAGCAACGATAAGCTAGTTTCGGAGCATATTTAACGTGTCGCTGCTCCATCGGGGTTGCTCCGGTTCGGGCTGCACATTATTCTAGATGCAAACTTCCGCCGCAATGCGAACGACGTCCATGTGATGATGACGATGGTTACCGCTCAAGTCTCGCATCATCATGGTCCACGGGCATTACTTCGCCGGTGTTGTTCGGCGTCCAGCTTAACAGCCGTTGACGAACTAGAACCTTACTTCAAGCCATAACCATACCCAGAACAGCGGAGTAGCAAGAATCACTGCTGCGCTGGTTGGCTCCACTGTTCCCTTTTATGATGCACTGCTCACATGGGAAATAAAATAAGATAATATCCCGACAGCAAATTAGGTTGATATTGTTTGCGGCGGTGGCGGAGCAGCGTTGGGAAAGTCGCACGTTTAAGCTTACGGCACACCGGGCGGTGGTGGCTGATGGTACCTAAGCAAGTAAGTGCTGAACCAAGAGCTGGGCCAACATGCAGGCAGTGCCAAAAAAGGTCCCCTTGGGTTGCGCTTATCCGACCTGATCCACGTTCCAAGAAGGGAGAGAGGTTACGGAGAATGGGAAAAGTTTTTCATCAACTACTCTCTGGCCTCACAGATGAGCAGTGACCGAGATCTATCCATGGGAGATGTAGGGGACGATGGTTCACAATGTCAACTGAAGCTCAATTGCATGACACAGAGTTATGGTAAAAAAAATCTTCGATCTATTTAGTTTAATATTCACTCGATTCACTCGGTTCATGGCCAATATCATTACTTTGTCATTTCGTAAAATAAACTATCCACCTAACTCGCACTGTTTTACCCCATGAGTGTGTTTTGAACCACGTTACCCTAAAACCACATGCGAGGACACAAGAACAGGGGAAGGAAACGCATTTGCAAATAGGCAACGCCAGTCGTCCCCAGCTCCCAGACGCCCGGTAATCGTCCGTTTAGGTTCTAGGTCAGTGCTGCCCGGTGTGTGATCCTTGGCAGCACTCGGGAGGTAACAAAGCGAGAACGATAAGGAAGTAAAAGTTTTACAGCTTTTATTTAGATAAATTCTTCAACCGTACCGTCGTGATGCGGAGTTCCCAGCAGTTCAGTAACACACACGTCCAAAGATAGAGCAGCAACCTCTACACGTGAATGGCAACTTTAGTTAGCTTTGTGTGGTTGCTCCGTTATGGTTCAGGAGATGCATCGGGGGTCACCTCCACCACTGCAGCAACGCAGAACCCCAATATTTAGATGCTGCTGTCTTGGTTAGATTGGGTACATTCTCGATGAAGGAGGACAACTGAATCGGTTACGGTTGGCCAACGGATGGATGAACGGACCTCAGTGAGCCACCTAACATGGATAGTTGTTTAGGAAATGCAAATTTTATCGCTCGGCCAAACTCGATGATGCTGAGGCGTATAAACATTTAGTTTTGTGTTTCCCAAGCTCATCTCCCTAAATGGATAAGACTCCGATTTGGGGCCCAGATAGAGTGTGACAGAGCGGAACGAAATTTCGGAGCCATTATGTTAGTTGGAATGACGGCGGGAGGAATGTTTTGGGCAGGAGAAAGTGGCAAAAATGAAATGAACCGGGTTCAATAATTTGTGTTAGTTTATCGTTCCATCTCTTCTCCGTCAGTGAACGAAGATTGCTTGGAATATTTTTGAATTAATTGTAGAATTGGATGTTTGATATGATAGAACTCTTAAGCTCCGGTGTCAAGTTGTATCATTTGAGTTAAAGCTTCAACCAAGCTCTACACAATTTGGAAATACAGTCAGCTATCTTTAACTCGATATTGAAGGGACCAACGCGCTGGGGAAATATTGAGTTATGGAACACAAAATCATAAAAAAAACTGTTTTAGCTCTATCGCCAGGTACCACAACAGTATGATAAACTTTAATACCTGCTGTTCAATATTGCACCTAAAGGTTGAAGGTTCAATATTGTACTTGAAGGTTAGAAAATAGGGCTTAATAAGGTACGATATTCAAGACATCCGGTCAATTTGTTGGCTTCGCGGATGACATGAATATAAATGGGACTAAGTCAAAGGCGCGTCCACGTTCGAAACCATGGGTAGGACAAACCTTTTTCAAATATTTTGTGCACAGTGGAAATTCAATTTACTGTATTTGAGGGGCTCAAACGCAAAGGGATGTAAGTGACATTTTAGTCGGTTTTGAGTCGAGGAAATTATTCTGTTTCCAAGCGTACAAATGATATTTTCAGTTGATTTTTCCACTCAACAGAAGAAATAACATAATATTGAGAAAACTGTTAAAAAAACTTTGCAGTAGATTTTTTCAAAACTTAGTTTTTTCACTGACACCCCTTAACTTATAACCCCCTCATTTTCATACCAGTCGTTACTACCAGAATGAGAAAGCTTTCCGTCTTTACAGGGCTTAAAATAGGAAATTAGAGACTCCTTTTCTGAAAAAAATAAAAGGAACCAGAAACAGGCTGAAAAAAGACCAAACAGGAACCAAAAAAAAAAACGTAACCTAATAGGAGTCAGGAGATAAGAGTTTGATACTTGGTTGCATCAGAACAGATATCTCAAGATCCACGACATTTTTGAAATTACGTGATTTTCTCCAGGAATTTCTTCTGAAATTTATTAAGATATTCCTAAGCAATGGATGCCTTGATTTACACACAGAAATGGAATTTCTCCAAAGAATCATTGTAATTCCTCCAAAATATCTTTATGGAACTTTTCAAAAGAGTCTCCTCAAATATTTTATCCAATGATTCATCAATTTTTTAGGGGTTTCCTATACAACTGTCTTTGAGAGTTAATATAAGATTTCAACTAGAGATTTATCTAAAGATACCTTCAGCAAATGTTTCAGAGATATCTTCTAAGGTTTCTTCAGAAATTTCTCCTGTAATATTTTAAGATTTTCTCATGTAAGTCTTTAAAGTTTTTTTTCTGGGAATGTCTCCAGGAATATGCCAATTATTTTTTGTGAAGAATAAATCAATGATACACTTCTAATGAAAATCTGGAAGCAACCTCATATAAAACTAGTAGATGTATTGAAGTCACTCTTAATGAACAATGATCTCTGAAATAACGCCTGGGCTCTTAAGGATGTATCAGAAGATTTCTTAGATAATCTTAAAACAAAATCAATCGAATCTTGATATAGTATTTCGCAGTATTTTCTAAGGGGATTTCTCGAAAAACATTGGACAGAATCTCAATAGTATTTGTGAAGGAATGATCGGAGGCATAATTGGGAAAACTGGTATTATAATCTGTTCTACTATATAACATTTCACTATATTGAATTTACCATGTTTTGGGGAGGGAAGGAGCATCAGGGTATCATTGAATTTACAACTGGACAATGAATTGGAGTACCAATCGGAGTCAGGAGGAAAAGTGTTAGTCGTTCGCGTCTAGTACTTTTCTCTCCAACAGTTGTAAAAGATTTGACGCGCACTTCTTCTAATAAACCATTCCGTGGAAAGCTCGACAAGTATTGCAAATTTTAATACCCTATCTGTTGGATCATATGGCTGGAAGGAGATTCTCTATTTCCCTTGGGTTTCGCGTAAGTGTTTCTGCTTACGGGTATGCCACCCTCTTTTCGGCCCTTCATACAGCGGTATGTTGAATGCAGATTGGTAATAAAATTTGACCTTACTGTCGAGTGGAGCCACATGCAGAGCAAGACTCAAGCAAGGATTGGTGGCTACCTACATACATACATACATGAAAACACAAATAAACTTTCGAAAATTGCATGAGATTTTTTTGGATTTTTTTTAAATGTTTGAAAAAACTGAAGGAGTAATACTTGGATGGAATGCTGGAGAAATTCCTAAAAAAAAAATGATTTTTTCGAAGAACCCTTTAAGGAATTTTGGATTTCTCGTATAAATCGTGTATGAATTCTTGAAGAAATCCATATGAACGGGCGGCGGAATTCTTGAAGGTTTCTTGAAAAATCCCTCTAAAATAAACCTTTGATGGTTTTCTCAGTGGAAATTCTGTAGAAATCTCAGATAGATCTCCTAGAGAAAAAAAAATGGGGAATGCAGTTTAAGGACTGGTGAAAAAAATATCTGGAGGAAGTTCTAGAATAGTTTTGGAAAATAAAGTCGAGGTGATACCTAAGGAATTACTGGAGGTCGTACATTTGGAGTTCTCAAGGAATCCTGGAGCAAATTCTGATGGAATTTTTCTAAGTATCCTTTGAAAAATCTTTGGAAGAATATCTGGAATAATTGGTAGAGATTCCTGTAGGAGACCATGAAAAAATCTTAATAATGTCACTATGATAATTCCTGTAGCTTTTCCTTGGGGAATCTGAGACAAAATTCTTGACGAGCCTGTTGAACCCGTTATAGTATATGAAAGTTTATCTGCAGCCTGTGCAATTTTGCATCACGATTCAATGCAAGTAGTGTTAGGAAAAAGAGACTTCAGAGATCATTTTTTAATAGTGACTTGAAAGACCTCCTATTAAAAATAGCGAGTTTTAACAGACTTGCATTAAAATAGGAGCAAATCTCTAAAAAGAAACTTACTATCGGCACTGCATCAACTTGTATTATCATTCACATGAAAAGATATGAATAACCTTTATATTTATACCATTTTTAAATCAATTTTATTAAACAAGTGAACACCAAAAGTTTGTTTTTACAACCAGTCAGGTTTTTCTTATTTCCTAGATAACAGCTACAATTCTGTTAATTTTTGTAGTTTTTTTTGCACCAAAATGACCTTGAAGTGGCTGAAAGCAAAAGTTTTCATAAGAAACTGAAGATTCTTGAAAAATGTTTCATCGCGCAGAAACTCCATCAATACTTCACTGGAGTGTCTTCATCAATCCTGCAAAAACAAACATTCAGAAAATTGTCATAATCTGCTCTAAACATGTTTATGAATGATGCCACAATTATCAGTGGGAATTTGATCAAATAATTTTTGAGGAATTAACTGTGGGAGTTCAATAGGAATTGCCTTGAAAATCGTCATAAAATTCAGCAAAATATTTTTTTTATAAAGAAAAACAAAAGCTATACTTTGATAGATTATATCAAGTCAAGAGTGATCGCACTTTCAGAAATCGCCAGCACCATTACACTTGTACTGTATATAACACGATGGGACTGGATTTAGATTAATCCATTACTTCATCCAAAAATTCTTCTCGAAGCATCTTCTTATAATTCTCTATGGAAGTTCCAGAAACTTCTCAAGAATTGCTGCCGGGTACGCTCATGGTAATTTATCTCAGAATATTTACCGGGTTAACTTTAGATATTTTAAAGAAACCATCCATTGAAAAAATAATAAAAAATAAATAAACAAAAATGGCATAGAGGATTGTTCTATTTGTTTTTCTAACGGTTAAAGTAGCTTCTTGTAACAATTCTTACAATTAGTTTCGCAGGATTTACACTATAGATTTTTTCAACCGTTCTCCGAGCTTGTTTATAGATATATTGAACAGATGATTAATAGTTTAATTTATTTTTCAAGCTTTCTGCTGAACGTGTTTTTTTTTTTGTTGAATCGTGGGTAGGACAATACTTTGACTGTCCTACCCAGGTATTTTTGTGGGGAGTACATGTCCTACCTGTCCTACCTGTCCTACCCACTTCCCGCGCCACTGGACTAAGTGTAATCATCTCGGTCAGGCAAATTCTCTCCAAACATAAAATGTAACCTTATTCGTTAGTTTAAGTCACAAAAGATGTGAGTTGATTTATGTTAAAATTAATAAAATAATAATGAATCTTCGAGCTGTTTAGTGAAATACCTATAAGTAGATAAAAAATATTTCCACTAGAGTTTGTATCCATTGACAAATACATGTATTTCGACCTCAACTGTAAGGCCGTCTTCAGTGTCGTGTACTAGATTCGACGAGTCTAGTACACGACACTGAAGACGGCCTTACAGTTGAGGTCGAAATACGCGTATCTGTCAAAGGATACAAACTCTAGTGGAATTAAATGGTATAGTACAAAATTCGGATTTTCATCTACTTACTAAGAAAATATTTAACGGCAATATGTAAGTGCTCGTACATATACATACTTCTGATGTTCGTTCCAAGATTTCAGTGAAACTAATTATAATCATCTGCGCACTCCCTACCAAACCATACATTCACGACTTTAAGATCGTTCACATTAATTTAGGTACGTCTCACGTACACACATTGCCGAAAAATTCCATTTCCAACGTAAAAGTGCACACGTACATTAGCTTCCTCTGGCCCTGTCTCCATCTGCCAC
Source organism: Aedes aegypti (assembly GCF_002204515.2). NCBI lineage: Eukaryota > Metazoa > Arthropoda > Insecta > Diptera > Culicidae > Aedes > Aedes aegypti. Next base: position 384,139,944 of record NC_035109.1, on the reverse strand, counting down.
AGCACTTCTAATTGATTTTTCATGTAAATTACAAAATCTACTTTAATAAAGCCAACATAAACGGACGGACCCCGAGACTGTCGTCGAGGTATGAACGCGCCTCCACCTCTCTGTCAGTGCCGGAATGAAAGTTTATCGTTCAATTTTCCTTTTTGCACGTACCAAAAACTATACCGAGAGTGAACCCGTATCGCATCGACGACGACGACGACGAAAGCGACAACGGTGAAAACGGCTTGGAATTGAGGGAAAACTAGTTCTTATGAACAGATCTGAGGCTCAACACTGCCATGCAGAAAACCAACCGATTGCTAAGGACCCATACCCGTAGTTACGACAACGGCAATGGGGCGATGCAGTAGAGCAGTGGGTTCCAAACTTTTTAAAGCTGCGACCCCCTGCAAAGTTTTATTAGTATTCATGACCCCTGAAACTGGAAGATCTCTAAAACGAAGTTTATGAAAACTTTCCAGAGGTTTTTTTTCCACGAAACAACAGACATTGAAATTTGTTTGAAAGTTTCGTTTGTAATTCATCACAGATAAGGTAAGATTTTTTTTCAAGATCATCTGGAGTTCACTTAGTCCACTAAGAATCATTTCACACAAATTGTATAGAAATCAAAAGACAAGCCAAACTTCTACGAATTATGTAATGCTTTTCTAAAGGATGAAAAATTCACTCCAAAATAAACTTGGAAAGCTTGAGAATAGTACAATTAATTGAAAATTGACCAAAATATCCTTTTGCATTTGGACCCTTCAAATATTAAAAAATTAAACTCTTCTAAAGATAATCTCTTACGGGTTATTCATCGATCAAAAAATACACTTATTTGCAATGGCTTCGCGGACTTCCTGCGAACCATCGGTTGAGAAACCCTGCAGTAGAGAGAACAACGAAGCTCAGTCGCAGTTGGAGTTGCCGAAAAAAAAAACGACAAATATGAAAGTGGAAAACACTTTACCTTTTCTGGGAAAGTGAATAATTTTTCGCAGTAATTTATTCCTCCCCCCAGAAATGGCGAATTTGCGCGTTCCCAAGGTGCTGTAAACTTAGGAAACTTTATTGCTTGCATCCGTTGTTGTCGTCGTCGTCTTTATCTTCAATAGTGCTTCCATTCAGAGTGCAATGGTTTCCTGGTTTTCGCATCCCTAATACACGGTGCTCCTCAGATCATCATTATTATCAGAAAAAAATTCCATCAAATTGATGGGTGAAATTCACAAACATCATAGGGCCGGTTTTAAAGTAAGAGATGGAACATAAATTATGTCACGCTAAATTCTAACTTTTTACTGACTTTTTCGGTAGTTCAAAAACCCAGTTATTTTTACCGAACAGATTGAGTGTGTATATTGTCGGGGGACGTGGCCCTTCCGCTTGTAGTGAGCATGCGACCTCTCACAACAATGAAATGGGGGCAATCGAATACGACATGCTCCGCTGTTTCCTCCACTCCAGCACAATTGGAGCACGCAGGAGATTCTGAGTGCCCGAACCTATACAGGTACTGTCTATAGCAACCATGTCATGACAGAAACTGCGTCAGGTGGAAGTTCACTTCCCCATGGTTTATAAAATACCAATCTGACACATTTGGTATTAGCCGATGGGTCCATCTAACCTTAGTGGAGTTATCCCATTCCTTTTGACATGTGTCGCGGACTCCTCTGGTACCCCTTTGGTTGAAGCATTGAACATCTTCCTTGATGATGAGCCCGATGGGCGTCATCCCGGCTATGATGCACACGGTCTTTTTAGATACCGTCCGGTATGCACTTGCTACTTTTAAGCACATTATCCTGTACGTGCTTTCCAACCGCTTTAGGTTTCTGCTCGTTCTAAGTGCTTTTGACCAGATTGATCCTCCATACCTTAGTATGGATAGCGCCACGCTTGCCAGGAGCTTGCGTTTGCTGGCAATTACAGCAGAGTTGTTAGACATCATCCTCGAAAGCGCCGCTATAGCCGTAGATGCCCTTTTACAGGCATATTCAACGTGGCTAGTGAAGCTGAGCTTATCATCGAGATGCCTAAAGGATCCCTTGGACTCTATGGTGCAACCAGCTACCGAGATAAGCGCCCGTTGCTCAAACTTGCGGTTTTTGACCACCACCACCACCTCAGTGTGACCGGCCAGTCCTAGTTTCCTAGACTTCATCCATTCCTCAACTATAGAAATAGAGTGCGCTGCTGTCAACACTACTTCCTCGATCGATTCATCATAGACCACTAGGGTGATATCGTCGGCGAAGCCAACAATCCTAACACCCGTTGAAAGGGGCAGCCTCAGCACGTCATCGTACATCGCATTCCATAACAGCGTGCCCAGGATTGAACCTTGAGGTACTCCCGCGGTAATTCGAACGCTTTTCTGCCCCTCCTCTGTCTCGCTTCAGCAGTAAAGGATCTTACATAAATCTCGTCGCCAAGTTCTTCTTGTGCCAGTTGCTTATAGACTACACCCTTTTCCTTGGCGTCCTTCTTTAAGACTAGGATCATTTCACCAACCCTAGTTCACCTTATGCTCCGCACGTCTGCGCCCAATGGCGAAAGCTTCTCCGTGCTTCCCATCGCCTTCAGAACCTCGGCGTACTTCGCTTCCTTCGTTTTGATAACGAGGGCTTCGCCTAAATTTCTACGTTTCGCTGTTTTCAGGTTAGCGCTCTCCTTAGGCTCCGTTTTCAGTTTCCTCTGTTTTTTTCTTATTTCCAACTCGTATCCACAGGTTGCTGTTGCCTTGCGCCCGTGGTTCCTGTGGATGCACTGCCTGGTTCGGGTTATCCCGTGGCTTTTTTTTTTCTTGGCTTTCTTGGCCTTAGGCTTGGTGTGCCTCTCCTTTTTTGCCATGTCCTCTTGATCGCGGGGCTTGGCTCGTGCCAGCTTTTCCGCTCTGGCCTTCTACCTTGCCAAGTTGTTCCTTGACTTTCGCTTAGTCCTGCTTTGCAGCTAGGACTGATTGTCGCATTTTCAGTAGACTTGTTTTCAAGTCTTTGCTGATATTGCTATTGCTCTTAACAAACTCGATGATGACATCAAGTTGCTCAGCAACTACATGCATTTTAGGGAGGTACTCCCTATTGCGATCCATGGCCTCGATTAGTTCCGGGCCAACGGTCACCTCACATGTTGCACTGGAGCAGCCAGTGCCTGCCGTCGTCACAGTATCTAGGCTTTTGCCCACACTGTTTTCACTAAAGTTGATGTTGGTCGCCACCTTCTTTGGCGGGAACCTCAGCCGATTACTGATAGATCCAGAAGCCTCTCCTTCACATTCCCTAAGAGCCACTATCCATCTCCGCTGGAGTAGTCGCCTTTATGATCCCATGGTTATCTATGCAAGCAAGGAGGCCATGCTAGGGTTGACATAGTCCTTTATGGGGTACTATGTTCAGAGCCGGATCGTCGCAGGTCAGTTAATGGCATCTGAGCCTACATCCGCCCAGTTGGAACAACCAGGCGACGGATTTGGAACGTACTCTAAGGCCTGCCACGGTTTAACGGAACGGGGGCAGCCTGCGCCATTAACCCACTCGCCGTTTCGGGCCAGTGTCACCCGACTCTACTAAGAGAGTAGAATGTCGCCGCCGTCAGCCTCAAAGCATATTATCCAGTCACATAAACCGTTACTTGTTCTTAGTCGTGCGCTGCCAGTATACATAATTTGGGCCGTACTGGCTTTGGTCCCAATGTGCCCGAAGCACTCCTACTCGTAGTTCCATGCCTTGTCCGTTTGTATCGCGACCAGTATGCCATAATCAGGATCTCACTGGCATCAATCCTGATGTGCCGGTTGGCACTCCTGTTAGTTTGGGCTAGGGTACTTTAAGCGGCACCGGTCGCTGTGACAGAATGGTGCATTCGGATTTTTGTGGTTGTTATGAAGGTTCATCGGAGCACAATGCGAACTTCACCACATACTGGGCAACTCCCCAAATCGCAGAGGTCCTGGTGGAAGGTCCGTTAATCCCATGGAATTTCGTCCCTGCTGCCCCATGGCATTCCAGTGTAGTTCCTGGAATTCTGATGTGAACCCTGGGATTCCGGGGTGACTGCTGGAATTCCGGTGTACATACTTCGATCCCAGTTTCGCAACTAATATACAAATGTGGATCCTAGGAACTCAGTATGGATCTTGGAAATCTGTTGTGGATTTTAGAACTCCAGTATGCATGCTAAGAATTTAGTTCGGATGTTGGGTTTCTAGTGTGAATGTTGATGTTACAGTATACAATATGGATCCTAAGATAGTAGTGTTCGTCATAGAGTTCCAGTATGGATCTTGTTATTCCAGTGTGGAATGTGGGGTTCCAGTGTGTATCTTCGTGTTCCAGTTGGATCCTGGTTTTCTGATATGGATCCTGGTATTTCAGAATTAATCCTGGGATTCCAGCGGGGATGCCAAAATTTCAGTGTAGAACCTAGGATTCCAGTGTGCATCCTGGGATTGCAGTGTGTGTTTCAGTGTAGATCAAAGGATTCCAGTATGGATTCTGGATATTAAGGGTCCTGGGATTGCAGTGTGAATACTTGAATTCCAGTGTGGATCCTAAGAATTTTTTGTGTTTCATGAGACTCCAGTGTGAATCCTGGGCCTCCAGTGTAGGTCCTGGGAATCCAATGTGGATGCTGGAGATCCAGGGTTTCCAGTGTAAGTACTCGGATGCCTCTATGCATCGGTGATTCCTTTGTGGATTTCGGTATTTTATTGTCGATCCTGGATGTCAAGTGTGGATATTGGGAATCCAGTATGGATCCCAAGTTTTCAATGCGGATTTCGGTATTTTAGTGCGGATTCTGAGATTCCAGATTGGTTTTTGAAAATCCAGTGTGGATCCTGGGATTGAAATGTGTTTCAGTCTAGATCCTATGATTTCAGTGTTGATCCTAGAATTTTAGTGTGGATTGTGTAATATCTGTATGGATCCTAAGCTAACGATGTAGATATTGGAATTCCAGCGTGAATTTTTGTATATCAGTATGGATGATAAAACTGCAGTGAGGATCTAAAGATTCCAGTGTGGACCTTAGGAAACCAGCGTTGATCGTGCGATTTCAGTGTGAATCCTGGGATTTGAACACGGACCCTTTATTTCCAAGGTGAATCCTGAAATTCTAGTTTTGATCCAAGGATTCCAGGGTAAATCGTAGGATTCCAGTATGGATCCTGAGTATCCAGCGTGGGTCCTGGGATTGCAGTGTGGATACTGGGAATCCAGAATGGATTAAAGTATTCCAGTGTGGATGCTGGGAATCCAGTGAGAACCCTGGATTTGTAATGTGGATCCTGCTGTTTCAGTCTGGATCCTGGGGTTTAGGTAAGGATTTTCGAATTCTAGTGTGGATTGTGTGGCTTCATAGCGAAGCCTAGGCTTCTAATGTGGGTATTTGGATTCCAGTGTAATTTGTTGTATTTCAGTGTGGATCCTGGGACTAAAGTGTTTATAGTAGTGTGCCACTGTGGATATTGGTATTCCTGTGTGGAACCTGAAATTTAAGTGATGATTTTTTGATTCCAGTGTGAATCTAGGGATTCCAATGTGGATCTTGGAATTCCAGTGTGGATCTTGCGATATCAGTGTAGATCCTGGGATTGGAACATGGATCCTTCGTTTTCAAGGTGAATTCAGTAATTCAGGGTGTAACGTTTTACGTTTTTTGTAGTTTAAAAACATTAATAATGAACAAAAAAAAATAAAACAAAAAAATGATTTTAGTTTTTATAGCGTTGAATAAAAATATTTTGTTTGCGTTCGTAAAATGCAGCGATCCATGTAGCGTAAGCATATGTGGATTGCGTTTGCCATAACAAATTATGAAAGCTTCGCAAAGCGCCATGTACACATTTTGGCGGACTACAGGCGTAATTCAGATTTGTCGCCATACCTTACACACGCCATGCAAAAGCATTTGGCGCGATTTTCTATAATAGTTGCTTTTTGGTTTGAATAGTTGGACGGTCAGAATAGGCAGTTTCTTGGCGCAAGAATTTCTTCAACTCGTTCATTTCGCTACGAAGTTGGCTGGAAAGCAGAAGTGCGCGAGTCGAGTATACTCAGACGTTAGGTTGAAGTGAAATTAAAATTAGAGTTGAGTTTTTGGTGAAAAGTTTGTTTCAGATTAAAGGTAAAAGTTAGTGAGTGAGTTTGTGTTATCACAGTTGTGTATTTCTTTCGTCTTTTAGAGGACCGAGGTCCATAAATTATTCGCGTTTCTGCACAAAAAGTTTTATTCAGTTTAATTACACGGAAAAAGGTAATTATTTTTAATTAATTGCATGAAAGCTTAAAACTAATGTGATTTCGCGTTGGACATGCAGCGCCCTGCGCTTTTTCCGTACGGCTGGATTTCTATCCGTTGGTATTCGGCATCCGTCACCGCCGAATCGTGAATTTGGTCCGTTCATCGAGAATTCGGTAATCCGTTCACCGTCCAGACCCGTGTACAGTGCAAAAGGCCCGCCTTGAGAGGTAGTCAAACGGAGGCGCGAGTGAAGTCGCTAAAGTACTTCTATAGCGAATTTTCCTCCTTCGGACGCCAATTGCCGAAGGTAAAGGTCCCATCACGTTACACTTTGTGGACCATTTCATCGAGAGTTCGGTTCGTCGAAGCGTGACGTCAATTACACGCCACGAACCTCGATCCCAAAGATAGGGCTGCATTACTCCCCGCTCGGATTAGCGGACAGGTACGCGAAGCCGGGTCGCTGGGTAGGTGTATTCCTATTGGCAGGAGCGAATCGTCCCGGGTATTATTTGGCGAGATCGCCGTCCTACTCTCGTTTTTCGAAATCGGAAGCTTCCGTTCCAGCCGCCACTCCCTCCGCAACGCTATTTCGGCCATTTTGCACGCGGGTCAATTCATCGCTGCCCGTCAATTTGCAGCACGGACACGCCGGTGGTCGCCATCTCGTTACCGCCATCGCTGAGGTCGATCGTCGCCATCCCATCGAGTCTGCGGAGTCGACATTTTGGTTCCCGTCAACGAGCCTTCATCGAGTCAACGCAAAAATCCTGCGCAGGTACGTCAAGAGCTTAATTTGTACATGGCCATGTTTGCTCTTTTCCATTCCGTACGGTTTTTGCTAGTCCAACCCGAATGAATGGTGAATCGTTTCCTAAAATAAACAGTTTTGAAGAAAGATTAGTTACTTTTTCCGTTACGTTTAACTATGCTTAAATAAAACTACCCGCTAACTTACATTACGTTTCGTTCCGTTTATTAGCTCATTTGAGTAAGCATCCTCTTCTGAATTCCCTAAAACTTTAAGGCTGTGGAGGAGCAAAAGTCATTCTTGCGTTGGATTTTCTAGTGTTGTTTACCAAGAACCGTTCAAAACTCTCCCAGAGAGAAAAAGTCTCTAAACGTCGGGCAAATCTGAACACGACTGGTGGTCTCTCATTGAGAGTGGCGCTTAAGCCACCGAGTTTGCTAATAATCTCTAGTAAAGTTTTACGAACGGTTACAAGGGGTGGATCCTAGGATTCCAGAGTGAATTCTTGGATTCCAGTGTAGATCCTGAAAATTTAGTATGAATCTTAGATTTCAGGTTTGGATCCTATTATTTCAGTGTGGATATTGGGATACCAGACCGGATTTTGACAAATACTTGCAAATGTTCTAAAAATACAGCAGAAATAGTGAGCAAATCGTTTGAGAATACATTGGGAATTTTATTGGAAATCTATTAAATTCTTCTGAATGTCCTGTGAAAGTTTTCAAAGGATCTGGTGTGAGTTCGGAAGGAATCCTGTGAGGGTAATGTGGCAAACAATTAGTATTGCTTGGGGATCTAGGGGAATTACTTCAAGCATCATGTAAGAATCCCATAAGAATCATGTGAGATTTCTCTGGGAATTTTATGCATATTTTTTAGGAATTTTGTTGGAAATGTGTACAAATACTTCGGAAGTTGTGACAGTCCTATGGGAATTCTGTGTGGTTTCTATGAGCATCTTTGGGAAATTTCAATGGAAATTCTGTGGAAACACCGAGAGAATTTCGTTGGATTCCTATTGAAACTCTGTGGGAAACCTTCAAGAGTCCTGTGGGAATAGCACACTTTACTTTGTATGGGAAACATTTCACACGAAATGATTTGTTCTAATGATCTATGATTTGTTTGACCTGTTTGGAATTCGAATCGAAGTGTCCGGAATATGAGGCAAAACTAAGGAAGCGTCCGGAATAAGAATCATGTAAAGTTCACAAATTGGGCTTTTACCATCAAAAATGTATAACTTCAACTTCGGGCCGTTTGTTTTATTTTTTAATTGTTTTTGCTGTAGTTGAGTTATAGGAATCGGCTGAAAACCACAAATTTGATGAAGATTTTTTCTGACACAACGATATTGGGAGCACCGTTCAACATAGTTCTGCCAAAAGAAGCGAATCGCAGTCGGTTGATTCCGAATTCAAGCCTATTCGGTATTGTGCAAAATCTAGGAAGAGGCGCGGTAATTAAAGTGAGTTGTTAATGGTTTCCTGACAGTCTGCAAGAAAAATTATACAATGCTAATCGTAACTTGCTCGTGATGCTTGGCTGGAGCTACTTCTCGTCTTCGGATGTCATTTTCGATTCTGTGCAAATGGATGGGAAAGCACATCCACCATCAAATAAGTGAGGTGTGGCCTAAATCATACGTAAAAAGGAACCAAAAACAGAAGCACACCGTTTTTCCTACGCCAGACACGGAAGACGACGCATCATTTGACGCAAAAATCGTGTAACGTTGTCAACTTGAGGTGAAAGCTGTCGATCGAATTGTCAATTAGTGCAAGATTTAGGAAGCCGGCTTTGCCGTTGTGCTGTCGACGGGCGAGCGAAAACGGCAAGCTCAACTTCCATATCCAAGGGAATAGAAGGCGTACAAGTGATGAATAAATTCAGGGTAAACTACGTGACGAATTTTTTTCTCTTCGATGATGTTGAATCGAATGACGGATTTATGAAATGGTCTTGCAATTGCTACAGCAGGAATGTATTACATTACACTTTGTTTAGTCAACTACTCCATATAAACTATATTACACTATATTTGCGAAGTACCGGATGTGTAACTGAAATGACGTGGCATTACAAATTATTTTTGCTGTATATGTTTTCTATAATGTTGCCAATGTCAAACAACTGAATGCAGGAAAACATGTACGACAGTGAGCCTCATTGGCCCATATACCGAATTATTCATACAGATGTGATTTTAGTGCTAAAAATCGCCTCTAAAATAAAAAATAATCAAGATATCCAATTTCGAGGTGAAATTGATCACTTGTCAAAACAATTATTTTTAGTTTTGTAAACTACTTTACTTACTTCATTTGGGCTCCCTGAATTCAAATATGCTTGCGAAATTCTAAACTATGCAAGATTTATGGAAATAATATACAATTAAATTTCAAGAATACAACGGCAATTTCCGAAGAAATCTGATATCTATCACAAATCAGAAAATTGGTACAAAATGAGCAAATTGGTACGAATTTCAATGATAAAATCTGTTTTGGGGATGTATTTCAAGCATCCTTGAAATCCTTGTTTAATACTTGAAGTTTATAGATGTCTGCTTATACCAGACCGAACAGTATTTTAGAATTTTAAATTATTTTCATAGAAGCAAACATTCTTTAAAACAAAAAACTTAACAACATATAATTTGACAATAGCTAAGACAAACAACGTTCATTCACTATAGGTTGCATCGATGTTTGTTCTCTTTTAGTAAGAAACAAAATCGTATGACATAGTGATCAATTTCACCCTACCGATCAATTTCACCAGAATTTACGGTACACATGCAAAAGTGTCAATTGGCAAACAAGCTATCAGTAGATAACAGTGGAACTGTTCATAAGAACAATTATAGTTATGCTCCAGTTGGGACGTAACTCCAGTAGAGCTGCTGTCCAACCACTACTATATCCACATAGTTTTCTGCAAGTTTAGCCTAGGAATTCATTCATAGTTCCTCCAAAAATTATCTCATTGAATCCTACAGGGATTCAACTTTTTTTTTTATTGTTCCAGCGATTTTCCTATGAAATCATCTACTGATTTTCAAGAGAAACTGTAAAGAGCTCTTCCGTTAATCCTTGACAGATTTCTCACAAGAATTACAAAACAAGTTCTCTTATATATTTCAATAGCCATGAAATTCAAAGTTTTGCCACCCAGGCGGTGCTAGTGAGCATGAAACTTTCGTTTTGCAAAAATCTCTGAATTCTGACCACTTAGAACGATGTAGACTTCGGCAAAATTGTTCAGTAAGGCTATTTGTATTTGAGCTGTGAGATTTTGCAACCAGGCGGCGCTACTGTATAAGAAAATATTACTATAAATGTGATTTGAGAACAATATACTTAAGCAAAATTTCGTTGCAAACCTGCAACTAAAGATGTAATGTTGAAACTCTAGAAACCTCTTCAATCACCTGCAGCACGCCACGCTATTTTTACTGAACAGATTTCTCATCAGCGATTTTCGTTCGCCTTCCTGAACCTCTATGGCAGCCGCCGATTTCCGATGAATGGAATTTAATTTCTTCCTCATTTTAGCTGCTTAATTATGTAAACACTTCCGTCATCATCGTCAACGGCAACGACCTTCGCTCTCGTAAGTCCTGCCGTGTAAGAAGGATCCCTTTGAAGCCCGGATGAAAAAAACACCCTCCAACTATTAACCCTCCCCATGAAAAAAAGGGGAAGGATAGTGCGAATGCGAAAATAGGATGGCCTTTTCATGTCCGCCTGGATTCCTCCGATGATCCTGAGTGTTGCCCGACCGGAGGAAAATAACCACATCACATATCAAATACCTACACACTTGGATTGAATCAGATGTTTACCGAATCGAATGATCCTAGACAAATTCCGGGGGTGCAACTTGCAGACTCACCATCTGTTTACTGATTTCAAGGCGTCGTACGATTCAGTGAAAAGAAATGAGCTGTTGGAGATAATGGCAGAACACGGTTTTCTGGCGAAACTAAAAAGGCGGCAACGTTGGATGATTCGAAGTCAAGTGTTCATATTTCAGATGAGGTATCAACCTCGTTTGTGAAGTTGGACGGATTGAAGTGCATCTTTCAAATTTGCTGTTCAATATTGCACTCGAGGGTGCTATAAGGAGATATGACGTGCAGAAGAACGGCACTATCATCACACGGTCGTACATGTTCCTTGGCTTTGCCGATGAAATCGATCATAGATCAGTGGAGGAGGTCTTCGTGCTTCTAAAGAGGGAGACAGCGATGATGAGCCTGACCATTAATTCTACCTAAACGAAGTACAGGGTCGTAGTTATGCAGCCCACATACGCTCAGACGGTTTGACCAACATTGACTCCGCCCCCCAGGTTGGTGCTCATGTTGGTGCTATGTTTGACCGTATGTCATGCTGCTTGACGAACCAATTTAACAGTTTGTGAAACATGTTCGACGGTTGACGGATCGGTCGGCCAAAATCAATCGAGTTTGATTTCACTCAAACCGCTAGTGAGCGGAGCCAAGTGTTTGACGAACTGATCGTACTGTCTGTGGGGCAGTTGTACAAACACCGGCGTCAAATTGTAGCTTTGGCGCCTCATCAACTACTGATACGCATGGGTGGTAATTCACTTTGTATAAATTTATGCAGCGTTGTAGCCGTGGAAATGTATAGAATACTCACTTTTGAGTTAATTCCTTACATTCCACCAACGATTTCGTCCGGATATAATACATCATCGAACGATTTCATTCGAAAATCTATCAGATTTTTCACAGATGTACACTCCCGTGCAAAAGTTTGGGTTCACCCCCTAAAAACCATACAAAAGTGTTCTGTCCATATCTCTGTGATTACACGTCCAATTGAAACTCTCTAAGCCGCATTCGAAACGCAAAGAGTTATTCGTACTTCGTATGTATTTTTCCAAAAACATTGACATTGACAAACTTTTGCACGATGACTTGACTGACTGTTTTATTGACATTGATTACTTTCCAGATTTTTCCGCCAAAATTTCGTGGGGTCTCTTCAAAGAATATAAGATTACGATTCTAAAAACACTTTGATTAAAAATTTTGGTCGATGCAATGCTTAGGAAATTAGATATGATTTTTCAGTGCGTTTTTTGAAAAATGTCACAATTTTATGTTAAATTCTAGTATACAAAGTTCTAAGAATGTTTTTGGAAAAAAACATACGAAGTAAGAATAACTCTTTTAATTGGACGTGTAATCACATAGATATGGACTGAACAATTTTGCATGTTTTCAAGGGGGTGAACCCAAACTTATGCACGGGAGTGTACAACCAAATTTTTAAACGTTCCCACCAGGAGTTTCTTCAAAATGTTTGGTACGACACCTGTTCTTTTGGGGTTCCATATGGAATCCCACTAGACATTTCCGCCTGAAATTTCGAAAACAAATAACAGAGATTACACCAGAATTAATTTCAAGATTTTCTTTAGGATTTTGACTAGGGATTCCACCAGAAATTCTTCCATCACGATTTCACCAGAATTTCCTCTACGGTATTTTCTCTACGCATTCTACCAGGAATTCCTCCAGATAGTCAAGCAATAACTCTTGCTGGGAATCCTTCAAGAAATGTATCAGAAATTCCTCAAGGGATTCAACCAGTATTTTCAACAGGGCAACCAGAAATTTCTCCAGAAATTTTTACTACGAATTCATACAAGGATTGTTTCTATAAATTGCATAAATTTTTTTTTCAGAGATTTCAACAGGGATTCCACCAGAAGTATTTCCAGGGATACTCTCTGGGACTCAGCAAGTAATTTTCCCAGTAATGTGACCAGAAGTTCCTCTAAGATTTCCTCCAGAAATTCCATCCGGGAAACAACCTGGAATTCCTTCAATAATTTCACCCAGGAATTCCGAAAAGTATTTCACTAGGATTTTTTCAAAGATTACGTCAGGAATTCCTTGTGAAATTTCACCAACGATTTCATTACACATTTATCTAGGGGTCCCTTTGATATTTCTTCTACGCATTTCTACTTAAATTTCTCCAGATTTCCCGCTAAGTATAATCTCAGGGTTTTCATTTGTCAACAATTCCACCAGCAATTTTACTAAGGATTCCACTAGAAATTCTTTCAGGCATTCTACCAGTATTTTTCAGCTTTTTTATCAAATCCCTCAAATCTGTTATAAAAGTGCTTGGTGGAATCTCTGAAGGAACTCCTTGTAGAATTCCTGAAAAAAAAACGGTCGGAAATATTGATTAAATCTTTTAAAAAACTTCGGAAGAAATCAATTGTGAAAATATTTTGTAGAACGTTTGGAGGAATCGCTGAAGGATCTGGTGTAATCCCTAATATATTCCTACTGGAACCTTTTAAGCAATTCTTGGAGGAATTTCAAAGAAAATACCCTGATATAGATTGTAAAGCTTTTGGTAGTATTGGTAATAGAAAAATAGTAAAAAAAAATCTGGAGAAAAACTTGTTGGAATGGTCGGAGCATTTCCTGGTGTAATCCCTAAAATTATATTTCGTGTGAATCTCTGTAGGGATTCCTGATTGAGTTCTTGAAGATTTTCTTGCTGGAACGTATTTCATGCTAAAATTATGATGTAATTCTTGATAGAATCCATAGAGAAAATACTGGTGGAATCCCTGAGGGCTTTTTCAAGAATGTTGTGGTGCAATAGCTAGTCGAATCCCATGAAAAAAATTGAGTTCCTGAAATAATTCGTGGATCAATCTCTGAAATAAATCCTGGTAGTAATTTCAGGTGAAATCCCTCTGGTAGAATCGCTGGAGAAATTTCCTATTGTGTTCGTGGTGGAATCCCTGAAAAAATCTTGGTGCAATCCCTGGAAGTCTTCCCTGTCGAATCTTTGTAGCAATTACAAGTGGTTTCTTCGAGGAAAGATTAGTGCAACACCTGGTGCAATCGATGAAAAAAATGCTGGTAAAATTCCTTAGAGTATTCTAACTGGAATCTATGGAGAAACTTCAGTGAAATCAGTAGGGAAAATAATGGTGGAATCCCTGATAGAATTGGAAACGCTGATAATATCAAAGGTGAAATAAAGACGTTCATGCCCCTTGCAGATGCCCAAAAATGCATGGCACCTGAGTGTACAACCGTAATTTGCGCAATGTGACGTAAGCGCCAAAATGTCTGATTTGTTTTCTTTTGTATAGGTTAAGCATTTCATGGATTTCATCATTAAGATTTTTACTACAAATTGTGTAACTTTTACAACAAAATTTGTGGTATAAAATGATTGTAAACTTAATAGACTTATGGAAACAGTGTGACGTAAACGCCAATTCTACTAAGTGGATAGCTTATTTTCGATACGCTTCTTACCGTGAATACATACGGAGTCCCTGAAAGATTTTTTTGTGGACATTCTGTTGGATTTGCTAGTTGAATCCCATGAGGCAAAACTAGTGGAATTTCTAAAATCATTTTTGGTCTAATCCTTGGTGAAGTCTCTGGAAGATTTCCTGGTTGAATCTTTTTTAAGAACTCTTAAAGGTAGATTTTTTTGTGGAGGGATTTCACTGGCGTAATTCCTTATGGAGTTCCGTCCAACTTCATGGTGAGATCATTGGTTAATTCTCTGAAAAAAATCCTGAAAGGAAATACTAGTGGAACCCTTGGAGAAACTGGTGATATCTCTGGATGAACTTTTGGTAAAATTGCTGGAGAAATTTCTGGTGGAAATGTTGAAGAAATCTCCTGAAGAATTCATGGAGGAGTCTCTGTAGGAATCTTTGTGAGAATTCTTTGATAATTGTTTGGAGGAATTTTAGGGATACCGTTGGAGAAATCTTTGAAGGATTTCTGAAGGAATTTTACAGTATTCTTTGGGGAGGACTTCTGAAATCTAATTCGAGAGATATAACGGATGAAATTCTGTGAGCAGTATAGGAGGTGTCAAGGACGAATTTCTTATAGGAGCATCTGAAAATAATTCAATTGTTTATGACATTTATTGAACGTTCCAACCGATGCTGTGTTTCAACCAGGAATTTCTTCATAAATTCAATGTGGGCTTCCTTTAGAGATTCGACATGGAACTCCTCAGAAGAATTTCTCCATGGATTTTACCTAAACTTTCTCCAGGAACTCCACCAGCGATATTCAACCAAAGTTCATCCAAGTTCATTCCACGGAATTTTCTTACTCATTCCACCAGGCATTCTACCAGGAATTTATGCAGGGATTCTGCTAGATATTCTTGCAGCAATTCTATTAAGAATTTCATATGAACATCAAAGGGGCCCAGATAGCCGTAGTGGTAAACGCGCAGCTATTCAACAAGAACAATCTGAGGGTCGTGGGTTCGAATCCAATCGGTCGAGGATCTTTTTGGGTTGAAATTTGTTTAAATCCCAGATCATAGAGTGTCTTCTTACCTGCCACGCGATATATACATGCAAAATGGCAAATCGGCAAAGAAAGCTCTCAGTTATAAACTGTGGAACAATAAGCTGAGGAGCAGGCTCTGTCCCAGTTGAGACGTAATGGCAGAAAGAAGAAGAGAATAAATTAATACTAACTAGATACCCTCAAAGGATTTCATCAAGAATGCCACCAATCCACCAGGATTTTTTCAGAGATTTTTTTTTTTGGCGAATCTACTTTAGGGATACCATTAAAAATTCCTCTAGGGATATGCATTACCTCATGAATTCCAAAAAGATTTTCTCCAAGCATTCCACATCAAACAGGTTCCCACCAGAAATTCTTCCAAGTATTCCAAGAAGTATTGTGGAACTCCTACAAAGATTCCATGTATAACTCCTGTAGTAATTTCATCACGATTTCTACCAGAGTAAGCTCATAGAACTCTCTGAGTATTCCTCAAGAATTTCGTTCAGTAATTCCTTAAAGAATTCTTACATGGACTTCTTCTGGAATCTTTTAATGATTTTTTCAAAGTTTTAGTTTGATTCATTTTTTTGGTGTGATCGCTAGATAAATTCTTGGTGGAATCTATTGGACGCTTCTAGTGGAATTCCTAGTTGAATCTCATTAGGCTTCTAATGGAATCCCTGAAGAATTGCTGCTAAAATCCAAGGAGGAGTTTCAGGTATGTTTTCTAGAGAATTCTTGATGAAATCTCCGGCGCAATTTATTTTGGAATTCGTGGAAAAATTCTTGAAAACCTCTAGAAAAATCCTGTACCTTTGGGGAAGTTCCTTAACAAATTCTTGGAAGAATCCCTAGAAGTATATCTGAAGGAATTCTTGACAAAGCTTTAAAATAAATTTTAACCGTTCCCCTTATTACCACTAGAGGAATTTTTGAAAGAATTTTCGGAGGAACTTTAGAAGTAATCCCTGGAAACTTGGTGACAGAATTCCTAGTGGTATGTCTGGATAAACTCCTGAAAAATCTCTGGAGAAATTAATGGAAGAATGCCTGGAAAAACCCTTGGAAGCATCTTTGGAAGGAAGGAATCCCTAAGGAGACTGTAGAAGGAATCTCTTCAAAAATCTGTGGTGAAACTTCATACAAACGGTGATGTAATTAGCGATGGAGTATCTGGAGAGATTACTGTTGAAATTTCGGTATAATTTCCTGTGAGAATTCATGGAAAGTTTAATTGGAAAAAATCCTGAAGAAATGTCCAAACTAAATAAAATTGATGAAAACTCTATAGCGATTCCTGATGGAATACTTGGAGGAATTCCAGAAAAAATATAAGACAAGTTTCTAGTTCAATCCCTGGAAAAATTCCTGGAAGAATCTTAAGTAGAATTCTTGAAGGTATCGCTGGAGAAACTCCTGGTGGAATTGCTTACGGAATCTTTGGATGAACATTTGGAAGCATTCCTCGAAGAATTCCTGAACGAACTCATGTATATACCTGGTGGAATTTCATGAGAAATTTCAAATTTTCGAACGATTTCTTCATGGAATCTAGGATGGATTTCTTGATGGAATCTTGGAAAAAATCCTAGTAAAATTCATGGAGGAATATCTGGAGAAATGTTTGCAGAAACTGAAGAATTACTGAAAACATTACTTGAAGAATTTGCGAAAAACTACCTGGATTAACACTACACCATAAGTTTTGGATTATTACCTGAATTAGTTGCAGGCAAAATCCCGGCAGGAAAAATTTCCGTAAGTTTCTTTGAAAGAATTATTGAAGGAATTCCTGGGCGAATGCCGGGAAAATTTAGAATTAATTTTAATCTATGCTTATAATATCTTGGCGATATTCATAATCATAAGGTATTTACATAGAAAAAATCCTGTACAAATTTCTTATGAGAGCTCTGGAACGCGGTTGAATTCATTCATTATTATCATTTCCATATTTTCCAATTTCTATCATTTTCACATTCACGAGCTCAATAGTCAATTGAAATATCAACAGTCGAAAATATTTTCCATTCCGGTCACAATAATGTTGGTGCAACGAGATTTGACAGTTCGTCAAGCGGTCGTACGAACATGAATTGGTTTGACTAACTTGAGGGTGGAGCCAATGTTGGTCAGACAGCGTCTGTGGGCTGCATTAGAGATATAGGTTGGCTTGTTGGTGTAGTTGCAGAGGTAGTGTTTGAAATTGTTGAAAATTCGTTTGCCATGCTCTACTGCTCGGGTGCTCTTTCCGTTCGATTCCTTCTCTTTTCGCGCTGGTAACGACCATCGACAGAACCGTTGACGATGAACCTGGACTGGAGAGATGGACCTTTGGACGGCAATGTTCACAGAACTTGTGCTGTTGTAGTCAGTTGTTTGATTGAAGTGGATCCGTTGGTTGTTCTTTTTTTTCTCTGGAATCGTCAAAAGACTTGAACTGGTCCCGGTGTGTTTGGATAGTGCTGCTAAATCTGTACAGCTTCTTCGTTTTTCCGTCTTGCGAAGGGCTCAAAAGGGGGGAGCTCTTGAGCAGAAGGAAACCAGTGAAGCGAGACGTGACGCGTGTGCTTTTCTGTTTCGTGGACACGTTGGACACTGAGCTTGCAGGAATATGTATGTTCAAGTGATTATCGTATTCTGAATGGAGCACACAGCAAATAATACCCAAGAGAGAACGAGTTTCCCAAGAGTTTTCCCTCCTTTGGTCGGAATTTTACCCGATCCAGCAGAAGATGTACGGATGCTGCCAATCTCCTGGTGATGGTATTGATGCTGTTCGTTTCGCAAAAATGTCTTTTAGGGAGCGAATGCGCTTTTCAAGCTTCTTTAGAAACTCATAGATGCAGCTAATAGTTTACGTCTTTTGAGGTGCCTCTGAGAAGCTTTTTCCCATTTGAAAGGAATCTGCTTTTGCGCTTTGGAATTGATGATTTTAATAAATTCCCATCAAGATGAAACGATTAGTTTTGGGATTAGACTTCAGATATCCCTGCTCAGGAAATGAAAACCTCGATTTCCACAACAACGATCAACACTGAATCCCTTTCGATAGCTCACAACAAAGGATCAGATCCAATAAACACTTGATGCCATCCGGTTAATCAAACAGACTCTACTCAGCCGGAACTGCATTTTCCAATATCGATACCACGACACCAAAACCGTTCGTTGCGCCAACAGAATCCATCGAAGCTGGAGCACGCCTTTTTCCGTAGTTTCATGCTATCTTGACTTATGATCTGTTGCTACCGAAGCGTCGTAGGTGAACAAAAAAAAAGAATTCGTTCTAAAAAGTCGCTGAAATTGCATTTCGGTGTTGGAAGCCTTGGATGCATCAGACCATCAACAAACCCAGCCCGGAATCGATAGTCCATGCATATATAGACTGCCTGAACGAGGCGTGAGAAAAAAAAACGACTGCTGCTTCGACAACCTACAGAGATACTTATTTGTTGGCGTGTCTCCGAGTAGCAGAAGAAGCGGCATCATCATCCAGTTCAAATATTTGCCCAGCTACTTTCTGTCGACACGAAAAATAGATTTGCGGCATCATCGGGAAAATTTGCCAATTTCGAACTGCTCGCCGGAATGGATTGGGGGAGGTGAATCCGTTTTTTTCAGCAATGCTTGTAGTCGTCAGTTCGTCGCTCGCAGAGTGGACTATTGGAAGAGCATTTCTTACAGAGCGAGTACTATTCTAATGTTGCAGAATTGATTGCCAAGATTCTGCTGCACAACGTGCAAAGTACGAGAAGTCAATTCAGCAGTATCTACTTTCAATAAATGGAACACCAAAAAGTACTCAAATGCGTTTTTTTGTTCGATTTTTACCTAAATTTTGTTCGAATATTTTAGAAATTAAATACTTTTAAATAAAGGATCCAATTTTTGGTTTACATTTATATTTTCTTTTCCTTTCATGATTAATAATTCAATCATGAAAGGAAAAGAAAATATAAATGTTCTTCTTCTGTTTCTTCATTCAATCATTCGGCTGTGGTAAATAAGTAATCAAATACGCACCTAAGTTACAACATGTAATAAACTCAAACGGGTTTCGTTTCCTAGAGACTAGATTTACTTTATAGAATGGCAAATAAAATCAGCCTCTTTTTTATAACATTTTGATTATTTTAAAGCACAGCCTTTGTTCAAAAGTTTACACAAATCTAGAGAAATTATAAAGCATATCATCGAACGTCAACTTAGTTTTACAGCTTAAGAACCTTTTTGAAAGCATGTAGTCTTATAAGCGACTGGCGTAAAAAACTGAAAACAAATTAATGACACAAATTCACTTTTCACTGCAGATACTAATCTAATCTAATCTAGAGTTACATATTTCTCAGGAGTACATAAATGTACTGACGAGCCTCCAACCAAATCGTCTCTCAGCTCATCGGAATCCTAGTGTGCTGCGCTAGACGGAGGCTCACGAAAATTCTAAAAGCGCGCGCTAGGTGATGTGCTCTCGGGGAGACTCGTCTCATGCGCTGCTCGGCGCTATGGCTCGCCATCGGTATCCAAGTCGTGAAACAACTGCTTAGTAACGAAGAACCTCTACAACTATCTTCTCCTCGTTATGCAGGTGTCTAGATGGCCTACATGATATCGTCGAAGACTCGCGATCCAAGGGTTACAATTTAAATCCTCGTTGAACTCTTTTATAACCACTTCAATTATTGCGCTGAATTTTAAACAGCACATGTGACGGAGCGCATTAGACCGCAGTGAGACACATCTCAAGCAAAATGAGGCGCACCAAAAAAGGTCTCACAATGTACTGCGCTCCCGTGCGCTGGCAAGCAAAGAGGCTCCTGCACCTAAGGCGACAGCACGTGCACAGTAACTCTAATCTAATCTAATCTAAGCGCTTGCACAGTCAATATTGAAAAGCATCCTGCAAATACCGAAATTTCTTCCAGTATTTTCTTGTCAGTATTAATGTTTGCAGCATATCAATAATTTGATACAAACATTAAAATAGCCAGGCCCACTGTGCAGACTTGGGGTTTGAAGAGAATTCAAAAATTAACGTCGATCAGGTTATTCACGAATGAATAACATGATCGACGAAAAAGTTTGAAGTACTGTGAAAGACGAAACGGGGACAACCGTGCCAACCGTTCCATTTAGGATGATAAGCAAAATTGTTGGGAGAGGCGTTGCTAAGAAAGTTAATGCGCACTCGATTGTTGTTTTTGGTCCTTTTCCTGGGATGGGACACAGGTATTTCTCCCGTATGTACTGGCTACAGAGCCTAGGCTTAAGCGCCCTTACTCGCTCTCTGAAAAGAAAGAAAATCTGACCTCCCTCGCGTTTTGTAGCGTTTTGTGATATAAAATAGATTCAACCTTTTGTTACAAGAATTGTATCTAAAATACTTGTAAATAAAAAGTGATAAACAAATTCTAATGTTGCTAAAATTCGAAATGTATGTGATTGATAATGGCTCACCAAGATCCAAGATAAGTCGTGGACCAATGCACAAGTTCACTATATGACGTTTGAGCGGTGCCGTGCTATTTATGTGGCCAAATAACGAGCGAATATGGCACCGTACAAACGTCAACCCAACTAACAATTCAGTGCCACAAATAAGCATGCATGTTTAATTATTGTTTAATAATGGTAATGACAGTTGAATAAAAATGTTGCCCTATAGCAAGCTGAGAAGCTGCTTTTCAAATACAAACATAGGTCATTGTTTAGCGTTGTGCATTGAAAGGAACAAAAGTTGAATCACCACTTATTAAACGTTTCCAAAGATTCTCATTCGACTAGTCAAGATTGTTTTACTAATGAGCTGAACAAGACATGTTTTCCCCAATTAAAAAGCCAGTATTCCACCAAACAAATGTATTTGTATAAAGGGATATTCAGAAGACGAACTAACGTTTTCTTTGCTTCGCACTTCAGCTATTTCCACATGTTGAACATAAACATGATTAAGAGCTGAATAAGTATTTTATAAAACCCTAATTCAGCTTCAGTATATTATAAAAACAGTTGATCCAATTGAGGCCAAAATAACGACTAACAAACACATTGTTCAGTAATAAATAAGCCTTGCAAAAGAGATCACACTATAGCTAAATTCCATAAAATGGACAAAATATCCGAAGCTCATAACTTATGCATTCTCAAAACTTTTTAAATAGCTGTTCAGAAAATAAACATAGTCAGCCTTCAGAAATATAGGATTTTTTTGGAAAAAAAAATCAGCCAAGCATTTGAAGTAGGAGCGAAAAACTTACAAACAAAGCGTGTTATTGACTTGATTGGTATAAGAGATAAAAGATCTGAATACAATATCCAAATTTTGTTTCTGAAACTTCTGGACCTATGAAAAATTTGATGTTCGCAGATCTAATAAATAGCTCGCAGCTATTGGTCTTATCTTATATATGGCATAACAATTTTGTTAATTTTAGATATCATTTCCAAATCTTTTATATCTTATATCTATCAAGTAAATATCACTTTTAGCTATCCATATTATAGTTTGCTATTGCAAAGCTTTTCTGGCCTGCTCGGGATGTTGTTCCGTACAAGAAAAGTGGAAATTTCTTTGACAGAATTGATTAAATAAATTTCTATAGCGAGCTACTTTTGAAATTACATTTCTTCACAACTGAATAAATACTGAGATCTAAAAAAAGATTCACTTGGCCGCGCATCATGATATTCGATTTTTTTCTATTCAGGTGCATAGTTCTCAGAACCCTACAAACGATTTAAACATATCTATACAGAGAATTATTTCTTTAATGCTTTATAGGTTTATGAAAAACACGAATTAGTAAAATCATTAATTAATTATTAAATATATACATATGTAATTTATAAAACAAAATTATTTCAATTTAAGTAAATGAATTATTCAAATTCAAGTTTTGAACAAACTAAAACTTATTATGAAATAAGATCAATAATTTCGAACTGATTTTAATTTGTGTAAATAAACATCATTTTCGACCATTATTGACATTAATTGTCTCAATGTGCGCTAAAAATAGCCGACTGAACTCAGCTTGGATCAGCACTAAACAGCAACTGAATAATATTCTTGTTCAACTGTTTATTAGCGTACCATGTTTTGATTAGACGTTGTCGAATAGAAGCTCAAACATGATCAATATTCAGCTATGAGAGTTTTTTATTCGTTTTTAATTATTTTTGGACCAGCCCTATAAAAGCTGAACTACATGCTTGTAAAACATTTTTAAAGCGAAAAAATATAGTTGGTATTCGACGACATGCTTTAAAGTTTCTCCATATTTGTGTGAACAACGCCTGAACAAAGGTTGGCTATGAAAATTATTAAAATGTTATAAAACATGATGCTGAATAAAACTGCCATTATGGTGTTTGTTGAATGAGTGAATGTTAGTTGGGAAATGACTAAACTTGTGCATTGGTCCCTGACATTCAAGCTATCACAAACATTGCAAACCCAAATTGAAAAGAACTCACCGGATCCAACCTTCAAAAGAAACGTTCCGTCGATCTCAGAATCGTTCAAAAGGGATGATGAGCGTGCCGATGATCCTCCTGCAACGTTAGTTCCTAGTGTAGGCATTGCTGCATAATCGATGGCCGGAATGTCACATCCCGCATTGAACAAACTTGAATCATCACGAACTTCTTCAGAATATCCAAATAAGTGCACATCCACACCAACTGTTTTTCACAAATAAAATTTCAAAATTTTCACAAAACTTACGGAGCATAAAATATTTCAAATTAACTTTTCACTGCAGATACTGAATTCAAACTCCTAATTTTACTTTCATTTTTCAATCTTTTCATTTCATATTTTTAGTTAACATCTAAACAGATAACACTGAATCAACAATTTCACGCCACAATACTCGGTTCGTGGCCGCATCTCTCCATCCTCGGTTCTGCCCCACGCTCGCCAAATCGATACGCACTTGATCCGCCCACCTAGCTCGCTGCGTTCCACGGCTTCTTGTACCAACCGGATCCGAAGCGAACATCATCTTTGCAGGGTTGCTGTCCGCATTCTTGCAACATGCCCTGCCCATCGTAACCTTCCAGCTTTGGCCACCTTCTGGATACTGGGTTCGCCGTAGAGTTGGGCGAGCTCGTGGTTCATCCTTCGCCGCCACACTTTGCCGCCAAATATCGTCCTAAGCACCCGACGTTCGAAGACTCCAAGTGCTTGCAGGTCCTCTTCGAGCATCGTTCACGTTTCATGCCCATAGAGGACTACCGGCCTTATGAGCGTTTTGTACATGGTACATTTAGTGCGGGCGTGAATCTTGTTTGACTGCAGCTTCTTCTGGAGGCCATAGTAGGCCCGACTTCCACTGATGATGCGCCTCCGTATTTCACGGCTATCGTTATTGTCAGCAGGCAGCAACGATCCAAGGTAGACGAACTCGTCGACCACCTCGAACGTATCCACGTCTATCGTAACACTGCTACCTAGGCGAGCCCTGTCGCGCTCGGCTCCACCAGCTAGCATGTACTTTGTCTTTGACGCATTCACTACCAGTCCAACTTTTAAATTGTTAAATAACTTAAATTGTCTAGAAGGTTTGTGTCTAGACTAAATGTACTAAATTGACGTCACCCAGTATAGGCATGTCTATGTGTGACAGATCCGTCTATGCACTTGTTTACATCGGTGGAGGACCGGTGCTAACACGGGCCATAGAGGACATAGAAGAAATGTCAAAGTGCTTCCCGATCAGCTGATTTGAGACGTCATTTGAATAGGCCTATAGACCAATCCAATTGCCTACGTACTAGTGCAATGTTGACAAAATTTTCTTTGTTTGCTGTGAGAACTGTCACAACATTGCTTTTGTTTGCTGTGAGACATTTGCTGCCGAGTATTCACTTTCTTGTTGGGCTGATGTTGACTGAAAGCTCAAATGAAGTCAAACAAACATCGATACGTTCTCATTCTGAGGAAATCGACTTGTGTAAGATTGATCGTGCGTTGTTATTCGTGGCAGTTTGCTTGGAGACCTCAATAGGGTATATGTAGTGATGTGCAAACCTAGGTGCAAACCTTGGTAGTGTTTTTTATTCGTTCATCCATGTTCGTTTTCCGAAGGCACGAACTCTCGCCATAGCGAATTTAATGGTTGGAAAATCGAGTAGGGGGGCTGGGGGTAGTTTGCCCACGTTAAGGAAAACAGCGATTTTAGATGTGAAAAACATTATTTTATGATCTTTCCGAATAATGGTCGGATAAAATAACATGTTTTCTTTCAAATAGTAGAATCAGCTATCCATTTTAACTTTTCTGAGATTTATGAAGTAATTTTTAAAAAATGCTTGCTTATCTGCATATGTATTGTTTTGCGGTGTAAAACGCCCCGCTTTAGTTCGGCGTTAGCCATGCTGTAAACGTACGCACACAATCATGCTTGTTAATAAGTTGCATACATCCAGGCGTTTGTTCAGATGTTATTGTTCAACAATAGTATACATGCTGATGCGAAAAATGTACATTTGTAAGGTTCCAAATTGCGCGTAACTTCAAAATGGCATTACATTTGGTAGAATTTGAATTCAAACGGCTGTTTTGGTGTTATGAAATAGGGTTGGGCGTTTTGCCCCACGAGTTGATTAAAGTTTAGGTTCTTCAATAATCTTTTAAAGGACAAATTCAACATATTTTTTGCATGTTATACAAACAATGACAGTGCACAAGTTGGCTCTCGGCGATAGTTTAAGAAATTTGGTTATTTATCGACCTAAAATTTGACCTTGAAGATCGCACAAAATTTTAACGAAAAAAGCCAAAAACGTTTTTATACGTTTTTTACGATTTTCTTGAGAAAAACACATAAACAATTATTAAGAGAAGCATTTTTATCCATTTTCTATAACCTAGGGTGAAAAAAGATATCTTAAACCACACCGTTCGTCCAAATCGAGGGTGGCGCGTTTTGCCCCCTATGGGCATATTACCCCCCAGTTCCCCTAGTTTTTGGTTTTAGTTGCGTTTCGTGTAGCACAATTGTAAGGAAGGTAACTTCAATTGCGAGGTTTCTAGTTCTCCAGTTAATTGGGTTAAACGAGTCTAAGGCGTGTTGTGGGAGACATTGTTTTTCTAGAGATTGCGTTTTTATTATATTTGAGCCTGCAACCGTTTGAGTACCCCTGAAGTAAAAGGTCGGTAATAGTTGGGCAAATCGAATTGACCGGCGGTCTCTCCAATTGCGAGAGTTGCGCTTAAATCGCCGGTTAGCTGAAACCTCGAATTTTCCGAACGGTTACAATACATATGTTTTGATATTTAATAATAAATTAATTTGAAGTATTGAAATATTTTTGAAACTAGCTTTATTATTATATTAAATTGTTCAAATTAATTTATTTAGTGGTATATTTGATTTTAAATAGGAGAAAAAACTTATTGTTCAGCTAATTAGTTAAACAACCCTGAGAAGTCAAATAATAGTCTTCGAAAACATTTCATTCATGCACGGAGACGGAATTCAACTCAATTTTGGGTTGTTTCAACGCAATTCCGTAGTTGAGGCTAATAACTCAATTTTGGCTAAATTTCCAAGCTCTCCACTAGGTAGTTTGGCTTTTATTCCATTAGAAAAATATAATCAATTTTGGGTTGATTAAACGCTTGCTAAAAGCTAAAAGTTGCTTTTACCCAAATTTGGCTTATTGGGCCAAAGAACCCCTATTGGGTAGATGCAGCTCTCTCTATTTTTGACAACATTCGTGTGGGAGAAAGAGAAAGCTGAAAGATTTTGGGTTGAAACTATAATCGATATACTTAATTTTGGGTAAAGTAAACTCAAAAATTAGGTAAAAATATTTCTCCGTGTATGTTGTTCACAACAAACAACCCCCCCGCGAAGTGACAGATAACGCAATTTTCACGTACCTACTTTCAACGTAAACAATGGGCCCATCCACCGCTGCCGGCACGATTTTTCACTATGGTAGATCGGGATTTTGTTTCGTTGTTGACGGAAGCAAAACAACGAATGGAATTATATTGAATAAGGGCGAGTCCGATATTTTCTTCTTCCATTGTTCTATAAAGTGATAATAAGTAGTAAATTGTTTTTGATGAACATGTTTCATGGCTTGACGGAGTAAAATTATCGGGCGCAATTAGATGATTAGTTTTTTTTCTCGGTTCTGCGTTATACTTACAATACAGCCTAACTGATTTTGTGGATACTCTTGATGTGCTAAAAAAGGCGTGGTACACAAATTGTGCCACGCTGAATTGGGACTTTAACGACCACTTGTCACAATTTTTGCATGAGACCTCACCTTGTGAGGCTTGTCACGCTATGTCTGACACCTCTCCCCTTTGGAGCGTGTCGTAATTTGTGCATGACTTGTATTGTATAAGAATCTCGAGAACTTATTCAAACAGACAAGTTAGAAAAGTGAACAAACTTATTCTAACGATCCTACGTGTTTCTCAGTCGAAATTCGCTTTAAGTCAACTCGATTTTTCACTTTTAGATCGTTTGTCTGCTGATGTCCGAGAGACTTACAAAAGAAGCGCGACATCGGCTTAGACTGCCAAGAATACGTCAGATCCCCTACTTTTTTGAAGCAATAATTTTGAGTTGAGCTCGAACTGAAAATATTTCACAATTTACCTGAATTAGTTACAAACTTACAAGAAATAGTTCAATCTTCTTCTTGCAACGATGCATAGATCTAGGCACTGCTATTAGATGGTTTCGATCGTTTGGGCCACCGTAATTACATCACTGATTGGACATAGTTGTGATACAGATTCATAGCCATTGCTTCTTCTTCGAAACCTTGGTATATATTCTCATTGCCTATAAGTGTTTGTTCCAGGGGGGTATATGCAACGAGTTTCGCCTACCATTCATGTTTTGTGAGTGTGTTCGTGTAGCTCACAACGCTGCCAGATACAGGGGATAGGCAAAATGATTGAGATAGGCAAAACTTTGCCCAAATTCAAATGCTTATAACATTATGAAAAATGGATGAAATTGGATGCATCTGGAAGCAGTCGACGGCAAATTTGGTCCAGTTTTAGGAACTTCCTTGGCCATGCATATTGGCCACTGGACACCGGAGATGTTCCGGATTTTCTGAGGTCATGTCCAAATGTCATTTTTTCTGTCGCTTCTATTTTTGTGCGGTGTAAAGTTCGATAGATGTTCGCAATTTTCCATCCCCCGGGGCACCTGGAACCTACTATAAAGTGGTCATGGCAACCGGTGATGCTGGAAATGCTTCGGAAAGCATAACCTTTGAAAATCATGAAGTTTGATGCCCATATTGATATGGTTCCGGATATGTTCCTAATTGACCACTTCCCCCGGGGTACCTGGAACCTTCTATAGAGTGGTCTGTGCATCTAATGGTTCTGAATACGCTGCAGGAAACATCATTTTTAAGGTTGCTGTCCGCTTGGATATAGCTCCGGATAATATTTACATGATTTGAAATACAAACATGACTGACCATGCTTTCCGGAACCAGTTTTACGGAAATGGTCATATTTCTGAAGATATCCAACCAATCTTAATGCGTCCAGTGCCATTCAACTTCCTATTAGTTCTAGTTTCTAGGAAAATTGCAAACATCTATATAACTTTACACCGCACAAAAATACAAGCGACAGAAAAAATGACATTTGGACATGACCTCAGAAAATCCGGAACATCTCCGGTATCCAGTGGCAAATGTGCATGGCCCAGAAAGTTCCTAAAACTGGACCAAATTTGCCGTCGACTGCTTCCAGATGCATCCAATTTCATCCATTTTTCATAAAGTTATAAGCATTTGAATTTGGGCAAAATTTTGCCTATCTCAATCATTTTGCCTATCCCCTGTATCCCGCTGTTTGAGTGTTGAAAAGCATCAGCATTTGCTGCCTGGCGTGGCCCGCGTTTTCGACCTGTGCTGTTTGGGCCGGCCCGCGTGAGAGATGATTGTTAGGCGAGCTTTGTTTGTAGTTGACAGCCGTACACCCACCCTGGTTTGTTCAGATGTTATAGTTGATGCGATAAATGCGCATTTGTATGGTTCCAATTTGCGCGTAACATCTGGGTGGCATTACGTTTGGTAGAACTCGAATTCAAGCGGCTGTTTTGGTGTGTTTTTTTTTATAAACGTTCAATTCCTTTAATAAGCTTTTTAAGGATAAATTATACATATGTTTTGCATGTTATACAAACTATGACAGTGCATAAATTGGCTCTTGACGACATTTTCAGGAATTTCAGGAATCGCTTAAATTTGCAATGAAAACAGCAATAAACGTTTTTATACATTTTTTTACCATTCTGTTTTGAATTTCTTGACGCCAATCCGTTCATCCGTTCTCAAATTATTTCGTGACATACAAACATCACTCCATTTATATTTATAGATGATTGATCTCACGCTCGAAATTCGAACGCTCTTTTCACGCTCCAAGGGATGGTACACAAATTATGTCACGCTGAATTTCAACTTTAACGACCCCCTCCCCCCCCCCCTTTGTCACGTTTTTTGTATGAGTCCTCCAAAAATTTTGTAAGACTTTTCACGCTTAGCTTGACCCCCTCCCCCCCCCTTAGAGCGTGACGTAATTTGTGCATGACCCCCAATTAGGGTTTTTAATTTTCCCGTAATTTTAATTTCCGGAAAACAATAAATAAAATTGTCATTTCCCGGGAATTCCCCGGATCCCGGGAAATTTTTAAATACGTGGAAATATATAAATTTTGTTTTTTTTTTGCAAATTATCCGTATGTGAGTGAACTACACTCTTAAAAATAATAAATTTTACGTGTGACGTAAATATGATTTCACTGAATTATTTTACGACTCAAACACAATTAATTTAATGTTTTGAATGATATACATAAGTAATTAAAAAAGATGATTTTTTTTCAAATTCCAGTGTCTCAGCCATGCAAATTGCACCCATGACTCATTTTAATGTTTCTTAAGGCGTCAAATTACATGTCCGCCTTCTGCGGTGACGGCGTCATGAATATAAGCAAGTTTGTTTTCAATCGTAGTCGGTGTACGATGCAAGGCGTCACGAGTGTTTGCAAAAAATGTGTAAAGTATTATTTAAATGGATTTCTATTCATGTTTTTAAGTGTTTAATACAAAACAGAAAGAACACACCTACAGTTGTGTTCAGAATAATAGTAGTGAAAGCCGATTTTCATACAAAATGCTCAACTTTGGCATTCTGTAACTTTGTTTCCATATGAGCAATCGGCATGAAATTTTGGCAGTGAACTACAAATATGCTCAATTTCATTATCACAAAATTTGTAAATTTTCACACTACCGGCTAAAATGTTAAGCACCAGGTGAAATCGCTCAAAATAATAGTAGTTTTTATTTTGTAAATTTTTGTTCAGCAACAATTTAGTAACAAATTGTATTGTCTATACATTTAAAGCTTGGGTGGAATTGGTTGAAAGGATGTGTAAAGAAAAATTCTAAAGCTCAAAATACAGCAGATATTTAAATTATTAAAACTACTATTATTTTGAGCGATTTCACCTGGTGCTTAACTTTTTAGCCGGTAGTGTGAAAATTTTCAAATTTTGTGATAATGAAATTGAGCATATTTGTAGTTCACTGCCAAAATTTCATGCTGATTGCTCATATGGAAACAAAGTTACAGCATGCCAAAGTTGAGCATT
Organism: Aedes aegypti; assembly: GCF_002204515.2. Lineage (NCBI taxonomy): Eukaryota > Metazoa > Arthropoda > Insecta > Diptera > Culicidae > Aedes > Aedes aegypti. The sequence goes on along the minus strand of NC_035109.1, from coordinate 384,109,934 downwards.
TTGTATGAAAATCGGCTTTCACTACTATTATTCTGAACACAACTGTACATTGCATCGCTAGCAACTTTAACCATAATTTTGCTATCGGTCGTGCGCCGTCGATAATTCGTTTGAACAGTGTGTGCATATTATGATAACGATTAGATAAGTCGATAAGAAATTAAATCATTCAGAGTTTGTTGCAGCTGATTTACGATCTCAGACCAGGCTTCCGGTATGAAATTTAACCAGTAAGTGTCGTGCTAATAAAAATGAATGTGTTAAAAGTGTTTCCGCTTTTTTCGTAATTCGTGGTGAAATCAGCTATTTGATCCATTGGTAGAGTTCCATCAAGATCCAGAATCTACATGATGTAGAGGAGGAGTGTGTGATGGTATTTTATTGTTTGCTCTTCAGGGCCAATCTAGCGTGAAGAGTTAAGCTACAAAATGGTAAGTGTTCATAAATTCGTTAACGTATCGTCTTATAGCCTGTGCTAAAGTTAATATTATATTCAATTGTGACATCATCGCTTATTGTCATGGCGTGGAAGTAATTTTTTTCTCACATACTTTCACGTCATGCCGTTTTTTTTTTGGCTTGTTGAAGTCATGTAATTTTCAGTACGGATGTAAATTCGCGTCAAAAGCTTCGCTTCTTTTATGTGCATCTGAAGAGATTTAATTTTACACGAAACTTTGTAAGAGTCTTTCGTTGAAATTTGTAACTGTTATATAATCATTCTTGAAAATACATGTCGCCAAAGAGATATTCATTTTACCTATAACTATTTTATAGCTAAAACAACAAAACGTAGCTAGTGATTGAGTACATTAATTAGTATAATACCTATGAAAAGAAAACTGTGCGATGGTTTTCATTTCAATAGAGATGGTCAATTATTCATTTAAATAGATCATCCCGGGAAATACGGAGATCCTGGAAAACAGAAAATCTTTTCTCAGGAAACGGTAATTCCGGGAAATGTATCGCGAATTTGAAACTCTAGCTCCAATTCTTGTTACGCTTCCACAATTAGGGGCGTAAAAGACGTTTGATTGCACCATGTAAACCTCTGTTACATCTAACGAAACCTGCATAATTTCCATCCCGTTTTCCCCACTTGAGAAGTAGTTTCTTTTCTGAAAAATCGATTAACCTGAAATCTTAACTGCATGTTGAATAATATCTGAAAGTAAATCAGTAAATTCTATAGTAAGATTTGATTCTCGTGTATCAAGTTTTTGGAAACATGCCCAAAATATTCACATTTCAAGATTATTACAATATTTTAATTTTTCCTAAAATGCTATTTTTTATTAATTTTAAAACACCTAATTAGATTATGTATAAGTGATAAGACGATACATATTTCTGACATGAAGTTCAAACTTCAGATCAATCGGTTACAAGAAGCTATAAAACTATTTTTCAAAAATAACACGTCAATTTTCAAATATCTCATTATTTTGAAACCTGTCTCCGTTCCTCAATTGGCGCGTGAATGAAACCGCCCCGTTTTTTAAAGATTCCTACCTAATGAGCATAGGATGTCCGTGACATCCCATTCTGTACTGTAACAACCAAAACTAGCACCGTTTTCGCCAATGTGTGTGTTCACTGGGTGGAGCATTAAGTACTTGTTACCACGCCAGTCAAATCACACAATGCGCCTCCTTACCAAGTTGGCTCACAGCAGGTCGTCTTCGTAAATCGCTACGGTAGTTAACTAGAAGTTGGGAAATGCCGTTATCGTCGATGTTGTAAAATGAAGCCAGTTTTCGTAGGAAAAAAATGTCTGCAAAAGAATTTTCCGTACGTCAGCAAACTACTAGTTGAGAAGAAGAAAAAAAAAACGTAAACTTACCTCTTTTGCTTTATTCACTGTTGAAGCTCTCTTGGCCTGAAAATGCAACTGAAACTAAAGAAGTGTTTAGCCAAACATGTTTAGATGAGTCTTTAATAACTGACAAACGCAACCGAATAGGCAAGAGTAAAACTTTTCTATGATATATCAATGAAATCATTCGAAAACCTTGCACACAATTTATAGCAAATTCAAGAAAGTTTCGTTTGGACATAGTTCCACCACACACCAAAGAGCTACTCAACACGAGGGAATTCTGTAGTACAACAACAGTGCAGGGCAGAGTTACTTGTCCAAAACTCACTTCAATGCAAATTTGGCCTTTCCCATGTTGTTGCTCGTTTGCTTTCTTCTCACTTTCAAATTCAGCCGGCATCGAATCACTGCTTTCCTGGAGCTACAAGTGAAACAGTTGTCCTTTCTCTTGAGCTTGTATCGCAAACACATTCCTGGAAACAAAATGATAAACGAAACACGATTATTGCGATCCAGGAATTCACTGCTCTTATCAAGCGGGTATTCTGTTGCATAAAGTGGCTATCGATAAAATAAATTATGTATTATATGGAATAAATTAAAAATTTAAAATTCAGTGATATTTCAAAAAATTGTGATGTGATAAAATTACATTTTTATCCAGCTAAGTTAGGGCTGAGTGGATCCTCTTCTTCTTCTTTTTGGCAATACGTCCTCAATGGGACAAAGCTTGCTTCTCAGCTTACTGTTCAATAAGCTCTTCCGCAGTTATTAATTGAGAGCTTTCTTTGTCAACGTTGCCATTTTCGCATTCGTATATCGTGCTGCTGATACGATGATACTTCATGTCCAGGGAAGTCAAGGAAATTTTTTCATTACGAAAAGATCGTAGATCGACTGGGAATCGAACCCAGACACCTTCAGCTTGGCTTTGCTTTGTAGCCGCGGACTCTAAAACGGGGAACTTTTATACTTTTTTTGGAATAAAATTTGTTCATTTTTGTATTCTGTTTTAAATGCTTTTATTTTTTATATTATTAAAACATGTATCTTGATTATCAATTGTAATTGAACCGTTCTCAATAAAACCTTCAGAAACGATCCCCATACTCATATAATCCATAAGAAAAACTCTCCTAATGCAGAGCGCTAGCAAGAAACAGGATATTTAATTATCGCTACTTTCCAATCATTACGTTCTCAATCCCAAAGGAAAATACACGAGAAACTTCAGACATAACTGAGTTCAAATCCTAGCAAACAAAAAAAAAATACTCCCAGTCGTTGATCGAGAATCAGTATAATCGGAAAAACGCGACTAGGACCTCCGGGAGTGATGACAAGGACGGCAAGTGGTGCGACAGGAGGAAAGCAATGTATGTACATTTTGGCATTCCCAGCGCACTCATTAGTCATTGGGAGCTGAAGTGGAACAAATCCGTTGCTTTTCTCTTCCCTTTCGCCCCCAGTTGGAATTCGAGCGCCGCACACAGGAGTAATTTGGGTCCATCATGGTCAAAATTATTCTCTGCCCTCAATGATCCTATTAAGCGCTGTCCACAAATAACTTAACGCTTTAAGGGGGGTGGTGTAACCAAGCGCTCATACAATGATTTTAAAATGTTCATTCTAAAACGATACCTCTCCGAAGGGAGTAGATCGAACAATTCTAATTTTACGTTACATACCGTTATAAATGGGTTCTGCATTATACCTTCCTATCACTGTAAAATCATTATGGTAAAATTATGATTAGTTTTGAACCGTTGCTGACAACCTATTCACCTTTCCGTGAGTCATTGTATCAAAAAACATGCCATTTTAGACAAACAGTTTACCACAGATGAGAAGTAGTTATGCTTGGCGGAAAATGGTGAACACATAGCTCGACAAATGGCCAAGCAATTGATAAAAAAGGATTTTTACAAGTTCTTGGATATTTCAGTACAGACATAGTAAGTTACCTGAATTATCCATTTGGTCAACATATCTTTAGTGTAATCTCCCGCTTGGCATGACTTCTCAATGATTTAAAACCGCATAATGATACAGATTCTTTAACATAAAAGATGTACGGAATCCAGCCAGAAAATCGTAGGACCATCGTGTGACCTCAGAAGAGGAAGTACACCTGCCCATTGACTATTCCAGTTGTCGCGAATAGGGTGCTCCGCTTACCACACGAGCAAATTGCTTACCAAATCTTATATTTTTTGGCAAACTTTGACATCCTCTGCTTTCTAACGTCCTCATGGACATCGAATTTATGATGAGCAGTGAAAAACTGGAGCTCCGGAAGCTGCCGGAAGTCTGCTTTTACATCATCAATGTGGTTTCGTCAACATCTTCACAACAATTGCACATCTGCTAGTTAAACTTACACAGCGTAAACAAATACACATTGAACAAATTACATCCTAAATTTCAATAGAAAATACCCAACGGGTAAAAAGTTACAGCTATTCAAAAGTGGTGCAATTTGATTAAAAAAACGTGCCGTCGTGAAGATTAAAACATAATTTTATTTTTTTTTTTTTAAGACATACACAGAAGCATTGCATATGGAATTCATAGAATCAAGCATCTTTTTAAATAGATAATAAAATCAACTTGTATACAGGGCTGCATTTATGGGGGGTCTGAGGGGGCCGTGGTCCCCAGGCCCCTCGTTATACGCCTAAATATTTATCATTGAAGATTACGACTAAATATTTATCATTGAAGATTTAAGAACAATTAGAAATCTATGAAGCGGTTGGGTAAATAACAACTTGAGAACTTCCATAATTCACTTTGGCATGGAAAATTTTGTTCAGTCAAAATCTCTTAAACTTTGCAATAAATATGAAGAATTCCAATATTACGCATGCGCATGCCTACTGAAGTGAATAAAAAGTTCCGAAGATTCAATCTGATTCCATAAATTGAAATTATTCAAAGTGATTCGAAACAAAAGTCGAAATTTGCAAAAAAAAAAATCCAAAGCGAAATTCTAAACTAAATATTTAGATATTCATTAATGAGATTAAGTTAACTTGACGACTTTTAAATTGATTTAGAATAAATCAGAAGCTATTGCTTTTGGTCAAAAAATTATGGTTTATAAATATGTCTGTTTTGTATAGTTTGTCCCATCCTGTTTTACCGAACGCCGTTCAATCGAAAGGGTCAGTTGGCCGAAAAATGACATTAAGGAAAAACTATATATGGAATGTCAGTAACATAATGAGATGCTAATATCTCGTTTTAGGATGATACGAGCCAAACGTTATGAATAAAGCCGTGTGAAGTGTGTCTGTGAGTCTTTTAGGCTAGGAGAAGGTATTTTTCCTAAGTTAAAATACTATCGGCAATTTTATGCAGAGTATGGCTAAGTGCATAGTGGCTATCCACTATTCATACTGTATGATGTATGAATAGTGGATAGCCACTATGCACTTAGCCATACTCTATGATTATTCTAACATTATCAATTGCGAAAATAGCATATTATTGAAAGAAGAACAAACAATCTCTGTAAAGATAAGAATTCATAATGCCAACAATCCTTTCACAGTTTTACTCTTTTCTCACGAGATGCTTATGATGAATAAAAAGAAAAAATCTTATTTAACACCAGTACATTCAAACCCCTTCAGAAAGTCGGAAGTGCAACTTTGACCATGCATAAATACTCTGTCATTTTCGAAGTGATTTTCAAAAAAAAAAAACAACCATGGAACTGAACACTATTCAAGATTGATGTTCATTTTAAGATATTTGAGATAGAAGCGTCTACCCAAAGTTATTAAGCAAAAGGCACTTCCTGGTTTTTTGAAAAACGCATTACACAAAAAAAAATAAACAAAATTTTTAGGGGTGACATATAATTATTTCGACATGATTTGCTTGTTTGAGTGTTGTAAACATGTTTGAGCAAAAATAGAATTTCTTGATAACATCCAAAATTTCTTTTACTTAAACTATTACGAGAAGTCCTATTTTTGGACCCGTTTGCCTCGAACACAAAATTCAAAGCGGTTAAATATAGTTTTTTGAACACAAATTGATTGCGAAAGCCACGTGAACCTGAATTGAAAAATCAATTTCCGATCACACTCAAAATTTAGATAACGCATTTCCTCAACTTTTTTGTCTGTAAATCAAAATTTAGTCAACATGTATTTTACCCGAAATGAATTTATTTGTAGAAGTCAAGTGAGTATTGTAGATTAGAAAAAAAAAAATTTTTGACTACACTCAACATTATTACACCTAGAAAACAATACAAAAAATTATTTCCCAGGTTTGTTCGCCTGAAATCGAAAACTCAAGGCTATGAATGTGGATTTTTTTTTGGTATGAATTAAGTTGTAGAAATCAGTTGAATATTTATGAGAAGAAAAATAAAATAAATAAAGTGAATATGTTTTAACAGAAACTTTACTACACTCAAAATTGTTTTAACTTAAAATACTAAAAAAAATACCTTATATCCAAACTTTTGCACAATGACTTGAATTACTGTTTCAATAATTTTGAATAGTTTTCAGATTTTTTCGCAGAAATTTCGTGAGTGCTCTTCAAAGAATATAAGATTATGATTCTGATGACACCTTGTTTTAAAATTTTGATTGATCCAATGCTGAGAAAATTACAAATTTTTTTAAGTGTGTCACAATTTAAGTGAAAATTAAGTAAACAAAATTCAAAAAATGTTTTTGAAAAAAAAAATACGAAGTAAGAATAACTCTTTGCCTTTTGAATGCGGCTTAGAGAGTTTTGATTGGACGTGTAATCGCAGAGATATGGACAGAACACTTTTGTATGTTTTTTAGGGGGTGAACCCAAATTTATGCACGGGAGTGTATGTGAAAATGTTTACGAAGCATTATAAATTTTAATTTTAGAAGATTGTAGAAGTTAAGTGAACACGTTTGAGCAAAAATAGAAATTTTCATTATACCCTAAATTACTTTTACGTAATATAAATACAACGAAAACCCTATTTTTGGATCTGTTTAAAATTCAAATCTAGAATAAGTAGTTTTTTCGTCATTGATTTGATTGCACAAGTATGGTGGGTATGTTTAAGAATAAAAGTAAATATTTGACTTACAAACTCAGGACATAAGGTTTGTATTGGTTTATATAAAAACAATTTTGAGTGTTGTTGATTTTTTCTACTTTAACACATTCCCTTGACTTCTACGAGTGAACTACTGACGAAAAACTTATATGTCATAGCATTCAATTTTGATAAACTAACAAAGAAGCTCGAGGGCAGGCTTGATAATACTTTTCAACATCATCAGAGTTAGATGACATACTCTAGAGCAGCGTGCCTCTTTGCAAGGGAGCGAAAAAATGCCAAGCAGAGAGGTAACGAAAAATGAGCGAGGAAGATGCAACACAAAACACAACAGAGGAATTCCATCAAAAAAAAAAAGCTCTAACAACTCCCTAAGTAGAGATGGGCAAAAAGAATCAGAGCCGTTCAAAAGATCCGGATCACTCAAAAAGTGAGTGATCCATGGGTTTTTTTTTTTTTGCGAGAGTCGATTCATTTGATATGCACGGATCAGATAAAAAGTGACCAGGGAAAAAACGAACCGATTCTTTTCCCCTATTCTCCTTCGTTCGTTTTTCGGCTTCATTAAATATAACGCTTGACACGTGTCTTGCTCTGCACAAAAACAAACACAGTTTTCTGCAGCTCCACATTCTCAGCATACATATGGCACACAGGCAGATGAAAGATTAACTGAAAAGAGTGTATATTTGGCAAGGCACTTTTGGAACGGGTAGGGGAGATCGGCCGAATATCTCGTTAGTTTCTGGAAAAAAATGTCCAAAGAATGAGAGAGCGAAAAAAAAACGACGCATGTCGCGCAACAGAGAACGAACCGCAATTTTTCCGTTCGCTCGGTTCAGTTTGCTCTTTTGTTGCGACTCGCTGAGCTACAAAACCGTTCAAAAGATCCGGTTCACTAAAACTAGTGATTCGGATCGGATCCGTTCACTGAAATAAGCCGTTCTGCCCATCTACATCCCCGAGGATTGCCTTGTTCGGGCGGGACACTCAAGAGCAGGGCCGTACATTTTAATTTCATTGAAAGCATTTTCAGTCCCCATCTGACTGACTCAAGCTTACCTTTCAATTGAAACTCTACTGTTTCGTTTCAATACGACAAACCTTTCCTTTTATCACAGCAAGCGTAGTCTTTCATTTCTTTCTTGCTGCTTGTGCATCGCGCGTCTTAAATCAGAGCCTCACCGCAGCGAGCTGGTCTTTCAATCGGTAGTCTCCAAATTTAGAAGCTGATTAATTAAAATGAACGATGTGGTGGCCCGCATAGATTCTCTATCTTAATTTATTACTTAACATGTTCCGTAATTACTATTGTAAAAAATAAGTAAAATTTGATTTCAAACATTTTGATGGATTTCATTGAAACCAAATGAAACGAAATTCTTACTCTTTCATTTCCTCTTTTCTTGTTCATTACTTTCAATCGGGAAACGAAACGAATGAGTGTGGAACGAAGAACGAAGCGACGCAGTTGTTCGTCACCATCGAGACGACACAACCAAGCCTTCGTGTTTCACAAAATGCTTTCGAAAATGCACAGCCCTGCTCAAGAGTTCGTTTGAAACGTGAGTAATGCTGAGCAACGCAAAAAGAGAGAGGAAGAGTACCCGAAAAAGTACTCGCATGTTTTTGCACTCTCAATCGCATCGCTTGAGGATCTGTGTTGAAAATTTTGAGTTCTGGTTTTACTCCTCAGAAAAAACGGCAAAAACGCCTCATCTTTGCATCGCAGAGGAGTCTCTATCAAGCCTGCTCAGAGGAAATGTTTTCTGTGTGTTATTTGGGTTACAACAATTTATTTTTAACTCAAACATTTTCATTTAAATTTTACAATACAAATGTCGATAAAACTAAATATCATCGCATTGAATATTGAGTTGCAGTCAAATTGTTAAAAAATGATTTTTTGTATTACATTAGAAAAAAAATAGTTTTGAGTGTAACCGAAAACTTCTATTTCTGCTCAAACATGTTCAATTGACTTCTACAAGTAAATTCATGCAGAAAAAAACTACATGTCATAGCTTTGAGTTTTTACTTACAGACGAAAAAACTCGAAAAATAAGTTTTTTGCATTGTTTTCTAGGTAAAAACAATTTTGAGTGTAGTCAACAAATGTATTGCCTATTCTACAACATTTACTTGACTTCTACAAATGCCGAACAAATACATGTCGCATGCTTCACTTTTGATTTACGAACAAATAGGCTGAGGCAATACTTTTCTGTGTGGTTTTCTGGGTAAAATAAATTTGAGTGTTATCGGAAATTTTTTTTTTAACTCAAAAATGTTTACTTGGCATTGACAATACATTTTATGTCGAAAAAACTATATATAACTAATGCTTTGAATTTGGAGTTACGGAAACGGGTCCAAAACATAAGGTTGTTCGTAATATTTTAAGTAAAAGAAATTTTGAGTGTCATCCAAAATTTGGATTTCTACTCGAACATGATCATTACTCTCAAAAAAAGAAAATCTGTTTTTGTATCCTCAGCTTCATTCTTTAATCTTTCCATTTGCTAAAGTTCATTTGTCCTGTCCATTTGCTAAAGATTGATATTCAATAGCTGGTTGAGAAAGAAATTTTGATTAAGTTGCTTTTTAAGTTGCTTTGAAAATAAACTATTAACATGAAATTTTTGGAGAGTTTTGTGCAGAAGGCTCATGTTCCGAACACTTAAGCCCAACAGTGACTTCAAATGCATCTGACTGAATGATATCAGATCTGATCTGACATAAATTAACTTCTTCGCAAAGTATAACTATTATCTGTTGTTGTATTCTGCCTCTTATTCAAAACACCTTGATTCCCAGCAGCACGAATAAATCGTATTCAAACAAGTAATTTTGCAAATAAATTTATCTGAGATAGTATTAATGGTCTCGAACTATATAATCATCACTACTCCCGAGGTATAAAATAGATAGAATAGACGTTAAAACTGAATTGTAGTTGCCTGCCATTTCCTGCCATATGTGTAGTAAAAAGTTCCAGTATTTTATGAAAAGATATTAAAAAACCACGCATTGTTTTGCAACCTTATCACATTTATTTTCAATGTTTTTGACTATGCGGCAAGCTATTAGCTATGTTAAAAAATAGAGCGAGATCAAAAACCCCAGTTTTATTTTCAATTTTACATTATAGTCACGATGTTGTTCTACTTACTCTTCTGTGCGTCAATGGCAACGCCAGAAGAGTCTGTCAGTCGTTGAAATGATGAGACTTGGGGACTGGGGGAGGTGCGCCTGCTGTCGGTTTGATTCATGTGCCCTGGCGCGCTCTGTTCACTTTGGCTTGTGTTTTTCAGTAAATATTTAACCGGATTAGTACGATTTCGGTCTCGAGCTTTCGGTCTGATCCCGATGCTGAAGTGAATATTTGTCGACAAAATAAAACGTCGAGTGCTGCTCGAAGGCTGAACCGCACTAATCCTGCTGAAAGTTGTTCCGAGTGGGGAAAGGGTTCGCCGCTTGGGATAGCATTGCTGAATGGGAATGTAACGGTTCTGGAGTAATTTTAATGAAAGTTGGTTGAACAATGGCTGTTGGTTTGGCTGTTGGTCCGCATTCAGATTCGAGCCATATTCAATCTAAATTTCCTATCAACTTCAGGTGAATGACGAACTCCAATAATCAACAGTACTTTTCATTGCTCTTCGTGGAAAAACATTCGGTGCATTTTCACTGTTTTCTGGGAAAATCCCATTAGAGTTGGAATAATTAACCAAATATCAATTGAGGGTATGCGATATTCGAATGATTTCGTCAAAAAGCGTCCAAAACAAAGTTCCAAATGAGGTGAAAGATACATTTATATTAGAATCAATCGCACTAGGTATCCACTCAATGAAAACTGTCAACAACAATGAAATTGAAAATTTTTCTGTGATATCTATTATTTTAACGACGAAATCCATGAAAACGAACAAACTTACTGTGACGCACACAGATAAAAATATTTAAATTTCAATGTAGCGTATATATAAGAAGATGGTAAAAGCAAATCAAATTCATCTATTGTTACAGCATCACGTTTGATTTTTAACTAAAGATGCTTGAATGTTACATGGTCGTGTAAATTTAAATTATATTCGATTGAAAAATAAGCGATTTGTTGTTGAAATTTCAGTTTATTTTGACGCTCCAAATATGTGCATGAAAATAAACTGGAATTTACAACATATTTTTACCTGTGCAGTAAAATAAAATACAAACAGTTTGATGACCGCATTATTTCGTATGAATATGTAAAAAAGGGTTGGAAAATGGCTGGGCATGGCGTACCATTGGTACCTCGCGTACCTGAAGGAATAAAATGGACCCCTCTGTGCGGTCCTTAGCCTCTTGCCCAGCAACTGCTATCCCTACCTCCTCTCGGCACTGGCCGGGGTACGAGTAACCTTAGGGAAGATCGGGTAACTAACCCCCGGTGGGAACTTTGCTTCTGCAAACCTTGAGCGTCTGTACTCCATGTTAGGAGTGGCTGATCATCGTCAAACTGCGCACTATGGTCCTCCGAACATTCAGGGGAAATGGTCCTCCGGAAATCTAGGGGGTTGGTGTCAGGCCCTGCAAGCTAGCCGTAAAAACTTCAAGCAACGAAAAATCAACGAATACGAACCGGGACAATCGGCGAAGACCACAGCGACGTAAAGGGACTAGCGATTGGAAGCTCGGTACGTGGAACTGTAAATCTCTCAAATTCATCGGGAGCACACGCATACTCGCCGACGTGCTGAAGGACCGTGGATTCGGCATCGTAGCGTTGCAGCAAGTGTGTTGGAAGGGATCAACGGTGTGAACGTTTAGAGGTAATCATACCATCTACCAGAGCTGCGGCAACACACACGAGCTGGGAACAGCATTTATAGTGATGGGTGATATGCAGAGGCGCGTGATCGGGTGGTGGCCGATCAATGAGAGAATGTGCAAGTTGAGGCTGAAAGACCGGTTCTTCAACTTCAGCATAATAACCGTGCACAGGACCTATCGTGGCGCTAATATCGACTCTGACCACTATCTGGTAATGGTTAAACTGCGCCCAAAACTCTCCGTCGTTAACAACGTACGATACCGACGGCCGCCCCGGTATGACCTAGAGCGGCTCAAGCAACCGGATGTTGCAGCGGCATATGCGCAGCACCTCGAGGCTGCATTACCGGAAGAGGGTGAGCTGGATCAAGCCCCTCTTGAGGACTGCTGGAGAACAGTGAAGGCAGCCATCAACAATGCAGGTGAGAGCAACGTCGGGTACGTGGCACGGAGTCGACGGAACGATTGGTTCGACGAGGAATGTAGGCAGATTCTGGAGGAGAAGAACGCAGCGTCGGCGGTCATGCTGCAGCAAGGGACCCGGCAGAACGTGGAGCGTTATAGACGGAAACGGCAACAGCAGACCCGCCTCTTTCGGGAGAAAAAACGCCGCCTGAAGGAGACGGAGTGCGAGGAGATGGAACAGCTGTGCCGGTCTCAAGAAACACGCAAGTTCTATCAGAAGCTCAACGCATCCCGCAACGGCTTCGTTGACGGCCGATCGACAACGGATCAGATCTTTACTGTATGGCAAATCCTCCAAAAATGTCGTGAATACCCGGTCCCAAAGCATCACCTTTCCAACGATTTCAAGGCGGCATACGGAAGTATTGACCGCGTAGAGCTATGGAAAATCATGGACGAGAACAGCTTTCCCGGGAAGCTCACGAGACTGATAAGAGCGGCGATGGAAGGTGTGCAAAATTGTGTGAAGGTTTCAGGCGAACATTCCAGTTCGTTTGGATCCCGCCGGGGACTACGACATGATGGACTTTCGTGCCTGTTGTTGAATATTGCGCTAGAAGGTGTTATGCGGAGAGCCGGGCTCAACACCCGCGGTACGATTTTTACGAGATCCGGACAATTTGTTTGCTTCGCGGATGATATGGACATTGTCGGCCCAACATTTGAAAAGGTGGCAGACCTGTACACCCGCTTGAAAAGCGAGGCAGCAAAAGTTGAACTGGTGGTGAATGCGTCCCAGAAAAAGTACATGCTAGCTGGTGGAGCCGAGCGCGACAGGTCTCGCCTAGGTAGCAATGTTACGATAGACGGGGATACGTTCGAAGTGGTCGACGAGTTCTTCTATCTTGGATCCTTGCTGACGGCTGACAATTACGTTAGCCGTGGAATACGGAGGCGCTTCATCAGTGGAATTCGGGCCTACTATGGCCTCGAGGACCTGCAAGCACTTGGAGTCTTCGAACGTCGGGTGCTTAGGGCGATCTTTGGCGGCGGTGTGTGGCGGCGAAGGATGAACCACGAGCTCACCTAACTCTACGGCGAACCCAGTATCTAGAAGGTGGCCAAAGCTGGAAGGATACGATGGGCAGGGCATGTTGCAAGAATGCCGGACAGCAACCCTGCAAAGATGGTGTTCGCTTCGGATCCGGTCGGTACAAGAAGGCGTGGAGCGCAGCGAGCTAGATGGGCGGATCAAGTGCGAATCGATTTGGCGAGCGTGGGGCAGAACCGAGGATGGAGAGATGCGGCCACGAACCGAGTATTGTGGCGTGAAATGGTTGATTCAGTGTTATCTGTTTAGATGTTAACTAAATAAATGAAATGAATGTAAAAAAAGCACATTGCATACCCCTAATTTCAATCCTCCATCGGCTTTCGGCAGCTGCCGGCAAAAGTCATTAACCACGTTTTACACGCAGCAAAATTCCCGACCAAAAAAATGCCCACATTTATCTTCGCCATCTCGTTCCCAGCAGAAGTACGCAGAGTAATGGCGTCACTGTAAAGTACGTATTATAGCCAAAAGTGCCAGACGCAAATATAATTCTTTTTAATTTTTAATGCATCTCGCATTAACGTTTTCCACTTTCATTTATATTGCATTATGGTTAGCAAGCGAATGTGCCTTGTGCCCTGACCATTGCTGGAACTGCTGCGTCTGCTGCATCGTCACGTGGTGCCATTTAAATGATCTGGAGCTGTTTACGCCCGGGAAAGTCTCTAAGGGTAGAAGATGAAATTTGTGAGGATTCTCTTTCGGGCAGTGTTTAGTAACTTACGTAGAAGTGGCATTTTGCAAGAATGGAAAGTTTTTTTTTCCTACTTTGGATGCAGTTTTACTTATTCTTAAATGGATAAATATCTTATGAAGTCAGAAGATGTTGTACGTCCTCCTAGGCTGCAGACAGCAACAGTTGTTTCTAATGGCTGTGAAGTCTTTCAGGCATAAAGATTTACAATTGAACTTAAAATGTTAAATCCCATTATGAACCCTTGGAAGGTTTATGATAGTTTATGATATTAAACAATTATTGAATTGTGCTTGTCATATATTATTCCGTACAGATTTATTTCGTCTAGAAGAAGATACTATATTAACTTTGAATCAGTTCTAAGCCAGCCAAACAGATTTCCGCTGAGAAGCAGGTTCTGTCTCAGTGAGGACGTAATGTCAAAGTATGAGATGAAGTACGTTCAAAATTTTTGATTTTTTTTCCGACTACACCCAATCCTGTTTTTGCACGGATTTTTTTGAGACGACCGTAAGTAAAGTTTTTAAGAAATTTGTAGGAAGTTATAAGATAAAAAGTGTTTACATCGTTTTCAGGATAGGAAAAACCAAAATTAATAAATAAGGCGGCGTCCATACCTCTTTCGTTACGAAGACCTCTTTTGTTACGATATGTTATTGAATGAGAAGGGTGTGTCGGTATCTGTTACGTAACAGAGTCAAAATCAATCAAAAGTAAATTGAATCGCTTTCAAAATATATGACTGAATCAAATGTGAGAAAATTTGACCTAATTTTGGGGAAAACCTAACACAGTGTACGAGGTTGACCTTGAAGCATGACAGTCGTCCGCTTCTTTGTTTACTTTTCGTTAGCGCGTCTGAGTGTTAGTGCAAGTTAGCAGCTCTTTAACAGCGTCATAAAAGCTTTTCCATTTAAAACAAAAAAAAGCGGGTGCAAGAATAAGCTATTTTGATATAGAACGAAATAAAAACAGGATCCAAAGGTGTTGGCATCATTGGTTGGAAACAAAATTTTCGAACTCGATAGGAAGAACATGAATAACAAAGGAAAGCTACTGCAGTTTTGGGCAAAACCAAAACCAAATAACAAATCCCAAAGGAATCAGTTGCGCCAGTTGTCAGAGATAGTGTCATAAACTCCAGAAAGCACAGGCAGCTCTCAAGTGCTCGAAAACCCGTTGAAGCGACCAGTCGAAAGCGCAGTACCGGCGCAACAAAAGTTGAAGAACGAATTATCACCAATTATAATGAAAATAAAATATAAATTTCAGGTTAAGCTACGAGAGCGAGAGGACAATGGTTTACTCACTGCAGAAGGTGCGGCTTGTGAAGAAAGTGACAGAATAGGCTGCGCAAGGAAGTGAAAGGATAGGAGAGGCAGAAAAAGTTCCGCACGGAACAAACAGAATCAATCGAAAGTTTGATTCAGAACATACCACAAGCAAAGGAGTATTTGCATTTACATTCAACTGTCGGTAGATCACTTATTGGGAAAAAAAGCCAGACCTATCGAAGACAATTATTTCCATCTCTTTGCATGGATCCGCTGCGGAAAGAAAGCGCAAAGATGAGAGTATCCGAAGTGTAAAAACTCTCTCAGAACTCCATGAGACCTCAGATAAAACCATGGGATTTCAGATAAAACCTTTCTGCAACCTATTTAAGGTTTTTGCTCGCCGGTGAAATACGGAGGAAGGGAAACTTCACGTAACAACATTTCATGTCAAGCGTCTTCGAACTACATGTTGGTCTTTTGTCCATGCATCAAGATGGTGAATTCTGCACAGTCACAATAAATTCGCTCTGACGGAGGTACGGTGCTGCCATCTGGAAAAAGTTTACTCTGTGCGTGAAGCGTCGAAAATTTTACCCGGCAAGGTATAGGAAGTGAAATTTCAAATGCTTATATAAAATTAATTGCTATTTAAAATCTTTTCAGTACATGTTGATAAACTTTTTATGGGCTACATTATGGACACATTATTTTGATTTTTATATTTTCCCCTCAATATTCTGCGGATTCTATAGCTTGTCATAAATCTAACCCCGTACACTTGACAGAATTAAATTGAATAATGTTTTGAATTTTTTGGAAGCATTTGAAAATTGACTCCCTATGCTTTGCCATGTAAAGAAATCGGAGCTCCACGCATAGGGCCAACTGTGGTAATTGCTTCCGTTATCGCGAATACGCATGTGTGAAAAAATGTCTTCGCTTCTGGGCAGGCTTGAGAACTGTGACCACTATTTACCACAGTTCATCGATTCTGCCAGACCAAAACACAAAGCAGCAGCAACATCAATACCATCAGGTGTTGCGCTGCCAACGGTTCACACACTGCTTGACTGTTTTTGTCCTACTCTATGAACGTTTTCGGGCAGCCATCTCGAGGTGAATGATTGAAAAATATGTTAAATAATTCAATCGCCAATATTTCGCTAGTGTTTTCAACTAATTGGAATCTATTAGCGCTAATAGCAAGAGCACAATCATTCCGATGCGATTCATATAAACAAGTTCAATTTATGCTGCCTTTATCTAGCAAAAATGCAAAACCCCCAATACCGCAAAAATCGCATCACCACTGTGTTTCGCATTCGGGTTTGAAAAACGTTGGGAAGAAGAAGATTACAGTTTTGAAGAGCCGTGATATTTTTTTGTTTTGAACGGTCATGGTTTGCTTTGGATTTAGATGGTCGTGTAAAAAATGTGAATGTCGAGGTGGTAAATGTTTGCTACAGTACATTTCCCATCTCTGCTTCTGGGTCCTGATGAAGTCGTTTTCCTGAGCCAGGACGACAAAGTGCAAGTTGCCAACGGAATAACTACTCCAATCAAGCAAGCTCCAGAGTAGTAGAGTATCGCATAACCTAGCCAGACCACGACTGGGTAGTGGCAAATCGGCACAAGTTGATACCATCTGTGAGGGGCCCAGATAGCCGTAGCGGTAAACGCGCAGCTATTCAGCAAGACCAAGCTGAGGGTCGTGGGTTCGAATCCCACCGGTCGAGGATCTTTTCGGGTTGGAAATTTTCTCGACTTCCTAGGGCATAGAGTATCTTCGTACCTGCCACACGATATACACATGCAAAAATGGTCAATTGGCATAGAAAGCTCTCAGTTAATAACTGTGGAAGTGCTCATAAGAACACTAAGCTGAGAAGCAGGCTTTGTCCCAGTTGGGACGTAACGCCAGAAAGAAGAAGAAGAAGTATGCTGGAATTCAAACTTAATCAAATGGGATGGGACTACGCGAAGCAGTAGGTAGCCCAACGTACGTTTAAGTTATACTTAAATTGTACATTGTTTGTTTGGAAATTTTCTTGATGTTGTAAGTATATTTTTATAAAAGAAAACGTGCCTCCTCAACAGCGTACTCACATGGCATAGATTACGAAAGACTACTAGACCTTCCTTAGTATGCTGACATTCTTGTGGTGATTGTAGACGGAGGTCCTGATGAAAACCCTCGATACAGGAATGTTATTGATGTGGCAATTCATCATCTGAATCAATTCTCCATTGGGATGTGGATTGATTCTCCAATCATGTTCGCTCATCGAATTATTTGCTGCAAATTGTGAAATGTTGCAACCGTGATAGTTGCAGCTACTTTAGTGTTATGCCGAATCAATTCTTAGCGGTTCTTCCGATTCCGATAAGGCAAACTGAGAAAGACCTGAAAGCTCCGATTCCTAGCATGATTGACAGTGGCTCATATTCTTCCATGTTCGCTCAAACCACAATTAATGTTGGAAAAATATTGCCAAAATCTCTCCATGCATACAAGGAACAACCGTATGATTTATATTGTCCCTCTGTGCAAAATATGTTGCAGAACAGGATATGTAAGACTTGTGGAGTATATTTTGCTTGTTAGGTTATGCTAACTGAGCACAATAAACTCCACAAACAGGAAAAAGGCGATTGAGAAGCAAGATAAGTGTTAATTATCGAGAGCCAAAAGGCTCTCCAAAAGGTTTCCATTTATCAAAATTCATAAACATCAGCATCCAGGAAAGATTCTTAACTGGAACGCAATGAAATGAAATAGAATGTTGTGAAACGGGACGCAGAATCAGAACAAATCAGCCAATAAGGTAATCAGAAATTCATTATGTGCCTAAATTAACTAGAAGTACAAATTAAAAATGAATCCTGATGGTTTGCATGAGGTACTGTTCAAATAAGAAGGGGTGCACGGAACTGGATTAGAGAATGGTTATAGAGAGCAATGGAATATATTTTATGGCTCCGGGTCATTTGGCCGAATGCCGTTTGGCCGAAATTGAAAACAACAGTGAACTACAGTTAGCTTGCATTTGCAATGAATTTCAAAGCTGAATTAAAAATAAGTTTATTCTTAAAGAAGGATAAATCATCATTTATATATAGCTCTTTAATGTTAGTTCAAGCAATAGTCAATGCTGCAAGAAGAACATACTAAATGTAAGCAATTATTCACTTCTCTGCTAGCGGTAATAGCTGCCATCATAGGTTTTTGCATTGCGTTTGTAGTCAGCTTTTGACAGTTACTAAAACGGGTTAGGGCTTATTCGTACTTCTGTAGCAACGATTTGCTTCAATCATTTTGATCATACTTAGTAAAATAATTAATTTCTAGCAACCACAAGTTTGGCTTCTTTTCACAACGGAGAAACAGTGAACTTCTTTGACGTAAGTAGTCACTGAGTCGTTTGGTTTACTGATATCAACGATCAACGATGCAGAGTTCAGTTCACACGAAGCTGTCTTAACTTTGGCATCTCACTTGAATTAAGCCTTGTGCTAAAAAATGTTTTTAATAAAACTCTTTATGAACGTCTCAATTCCAATAACTATGACAAATATTCTAATATGAAATAACAGCCTATGATCAAAAAAATGACAAATCTCTTATAAAAATTAGGCAAGTGTAATGCAAATAATTGTTATATTAGTATTACCACACGATGATTAAAAGAAGGTAAAATTCCCAATTAAAATATAAGCCAAATTATTGCTGTAGTGACCGACCATTTCTTATCCACAAAACTCACATCACACGGGTTCTACCAAAACACGTTTTAATTCTTCAAACCAAGCCAATAAACTGAGTCTCGGAATTTTAAATTTTCTTGGCAGCCTACCTCGATGCAAAAGCCCTTTACTTCGCCTTCCGCTCATTTAAATCTATTCTATGTTTCTATCTATTTCTCTTATATTTCCCTTTGCCCTTCTCATCAACCTTGCATTCTTCACTACCCTTACACATCGCAAAAATGTTATATAAAATCATGTCTTTGAATTTTTCTGGTATTCGAGATTCCCTTGCTGGTCTTCGATCAATTGACTGATGCCGGTTCTCACCACGTATTTTGTTGTTAGCTTGCATTTCGGAGGGTTTATGATCATCTTTCCCTCTTTCTTCTTCTTCATTCTCGTTATTCATAAAATCATCATCTTGAACATTGTCTTTCAAATCAATGGGAATTCTTAACCCGCAACGAGGGTAGATCACCTTTTCAAGGTGCGTTATGACGTAAGATCTACCATATTGTACTCTTGTTGTAGCTATTCTTGTCAATACTTATAAGTTACGGTCGGAAGAGTATAAGAGAGTAACAAGCCACTAAGACCCACCTATTTGTCCTAGATGATGAGGAGATCGAAGTGGAAAAATGACTCAATCAGGAACTGAGGCTGGGTTTAATTCATGAGACGAATTCTTTCCGAGTTCAAATGCTTATATTTTGATATCTAGGAGGTAAACGATTCCGAATTAGTGGAGTAGCAGACCTCCTACCTTCTAAAATAAGCTTCTTATTACAAGGAATCTAAATGTGTAATGCGATGAAATCTGGTCACAGTTACAAAAAACGATTTTGAAACTTATAAGTAAAAGCAATAATTTGATACGCTAGAGTTCCGATGCATGGTCAAAATCAGTATCATTCAACCAGCTTAGTGGCCGAACCTGATTGAGGGGCGCGCTTTTGTGAGTTTAATGGTGACAAACTGTTTTCTCCAAAAGATATAAATAGCGGTATCTCCTTCTAAAAAGGCTCTACGCAAAATGGTACAGAATGATAATTGTATTAAAAACGACTACTTCATTATTGCTCAATAGTAGTGGAGTAGAACGACCTGCACTAAACAAAGGGCACGGGTATACCACAAAAGATCAAAGAAAACTGGTCGCAGTGGTTCATCCCGAACAGAAATAGAATGGGAATTCTTGAGTCACATTCCTCATCATTTGAACTCCGTTGTCGTTGCAAATAACCACCTTTGCACCTTCTCTTGTTAATACAGTGTAAGTTTCCTTCGAGAATGTTGGATCTATTATGTTGCGTTGATGTATTGCTTCAACGACCTTATCACCAACATCAATATCGGTGTATCTGGCTCCTCTTCGTTTATCTGCATGATTTTTATTGATGAGCTTCGAAACAGCATCGTTTTCTTTTATCTTCTCAGGGTCCATCTCTTCTTCTGCTGCAGAAGGAAAAGTATTTCTGTACTTCCAGCCCACCATTAATTCACCACCGACCAGCTGTTGGGCCACACTTATGAATTCGACACAACAGCGTTGAAAAAAAAATAATAATTTGTTCGTAATTTGGCCAAACGGCACTCGGCCAAATGGCCGGACACCATATTTTATGCACCTACAAAAGTAGTTTCTGTTGAAACAAATACGATAAACACCATTAAGGGTCTATCAGAATTTGTATAAAATCATATTTTTGATAGATACGATTGGTTATCATGTTTCGACATTGAATTTAATATAAATAAATAGTTTTTGGAATGTAATTAAATATATTTAGAACAAAATAAAATGATTAATGTCAACTTACGTTTAGGCGTTTAACGTATTATGGAACTTTTTGACTTCCATTACGAAAATGGCCTAAATTTGTAAAAATGCCTTCCGTTGATAGATTTGTGAACGAAATCATGTTCTAATTTAACTAGACTATCAAAAATAAGTGACGAGATCTTCAAAACATTATCAAATAGTGATCGTAGAACAGATTGTTTGTAAACGTTCTGGAAATGATAAAATCTCCTCAATTTTTAATATTCGTAAATAAAGCCCCAAATGTTCTCGATTCAAGCAAAAAAAAAAAGCTGTAACATGAATAATCATACTACTACTCTTTACTTTTTGTTTTGTTTTGCATAACTGGTTTATAGAAATAATTTTATTTTTTCTAGTATGTTGTGGATAAAATAAATATTTTTTTGCAATTTCTCAAGGCTGTTTTTCATCACGCTAATCTGTCATGAAACGGCCTACTTTCCTGCACTGAAGTGTGCAGTGTGGCAATAGTCATTGCGCAACCGAAACTAGTGCTGTAACGATTCATTACGCAACGGTTTCTCATTACGCAACTGTTTTGAGTTGCGTAATGAATCATTACACAACAATATTCCAGAAAATGTAAAATAATGATGAATGCATGCCGATATAATTTCTGATACCCTCAAGTGGTCTTCTTTGAAATTGCAATAAAATGTGGACGTAACTCGGCAAGCCTCGTAGGATAAATTAACGATTCGTGCTGTAAAAATCAATATTCTTCAACTTGTTTCGTAAACTACTATTACATTTTCAACACAGATCCTTAAGCGATTCTAGTGAGAGTGCAAAAAATGCGACTATTGTTTCAGGTACTCTTTTTTTCTTATTGTGATGCTCACCTTTACTCACACATCAAAAGAACTCGTGACTGTGCCGCCCGTACAAAACAGTCCTCGGGGAGTTGTGAAGGCATTTTTTTATGGAATTTTACTCTGTTGTGTTTTGTACTGCATCTTCCTCGCTCATTTTTATTTGCCTCTCTGCTTAACATTTTTTCGATCCCTTGCGAAGAGCCAAAGGCTAGAGTATGTCACCGAACTATGATGATGTTGAGGTGTATTATCAAGCCTGTCAACTTTAACCAGTGGGTGCTCTTCTGGCGAAAGTTACGAGTCTCCCGACTATGTGGATATATGACCAGGTGGTATACTGGACGGATGGTGCCGTCATAGGGCCGACATTCGCAGCTCTGTCAACCACCGGATACACTCGTTACAAGCATGCTGATCGATACTATGTCACCAACGATCCCAAGGTATTTTTATTGATAATTATGTTTCGTTTCTTACTGACTTATGTACCTTTCCTGGATTGTGATGTTTAGATTTGAGTTTCCCCTCGCAAAAATATAAGCAAAACCTGATAATAAATCTTCGAGATCTTTAGTGGAATACCTATAAGTAGATGAGAACCCGAATTTAGTACTATACCATTTAATTCCACTTAAGTTTGTATCCTTTGACAGATACGCGTATTTCGAACTCAACTGTAAGGCCGTTTTCAGTGTCGTGTACTAGTCGAGTCAAAATACGTGCATCTGTCAAATGATATAAACTTTAAGCAGAACCGATCCCTACAGAGTCGTCGGATTTCTGAAGCAATAAGGACTGTTCATTTTATAAAGTGGACACCTTGTTTATGCTATATCTTTTTTATTTATTGATGAAATCGTAAACGGTTTTCTGTGTATCGTTCAACTATTATTTTACAATGTTATGAAAATACAGAAACTTACAAAATGCTTTCGGTTGAAGAACTAAATAGTTTTTGCAAAAACTCCTAATAAAAACTGTTCGTCAAGTTTAAGCATTATTTTTCGCATGAAAAAAATCCTAAATTTAATGAACAAATTGTATGTTGGTATCCTTTACTATTCAACTTAAGGTAGAGCTTTTAAAAACATCAATAATATTCCATCAGTTCCTGACGCTGAGTCACTTTAGTGATCTATTCCTTATGGTCAAATTTGCTGATACACCATCTTTTTACTACCAGCAAAAAAGTAAAGTAATAAGCGTGTTCAAAACTGGTTTAGATTACTAAAGAAACTATATATGTATAAAAAAAGCAAAATCTTGAGTTTTAACCGCATTCTTGGGTACCAAATTTACTCTTTATGGTCGTTTTATTGAAAAATCCCATACTTTTAAAATTATATACGCATGTTTATCGATCTAGAGCAAACTGTAAGCGTTTTTCTCAAAATATTTTGATAGGTAGTCTCAGAATAACACATTCTGAGAATAATACATGCAAAACAAATTTGATTTAATTCAAGCAGTGTTCCCAATCTTGATGATTGTCATTGTGCTTTGAGTGGTCTTCTGAAAATAAATTATTTGTTTTTCTATTGTGCTTAAAATATGACGTGGGGACTAAATCAGCAACTCTATGAAGGCGTAAGTTATTTTTATTGTAAATACTATATTATTACTTCCGTCTGGACGTACTTTAAACCTTAAAATTCTACTCATATCAGTTCCATTTAAATTTAAGATATTTTTCTTTAAAAAAAAATTGATAAAAAATGATTTTATGATATCTGCAAAATTGCTTCTCCAAAAATAACTTGATATTTTTTAGCAAGCTTTTAATTGATGATGCTTTCTAAGTACAACCATTTTTTGAAAATAAAAAATATAAATTGTCGAATTTTCCTGCCGATTTTTAATAATCCTTGATTTTGATAACCTCCAAAAATCGACCGTTCTAAACGTTGTGCCTTATTAGTGTGAAGTCATATTATTTTGGTAACTTTTTTATTACCACAGCATTGTACAATATTAGTCGAACGATGTACAGAAAACCGATTTCGATTTCATTGATAAATTAAAAAGATATTGCATGTCCAAAATGTCCACTTTATAAAATGAACAGTCCTTACATGAAATTATGCTACGCGGAAAATGCGTAAAAAAGCAACCACGACGTACTGCTCACTTCGTAGCAACCGACCGACCGGAACGCGCAAACCGAACAAAAATATCGAACTTTGTAATCCCGGGGTTTGGGACAAATATCTACGCTTATCCCGGGACATCCCGGGATTTATCAAATTTTCAGTAAAACTAGAATTTCGGTTGAAATAGAAGTACAATTTAACAATACAATTTGTTTTAAATGAATTAAACAGATAATGTAACTTTTCAAAACAATATGTTAAACATAGCAAATCACGTCTCAGATAAAACTTTCTTATTCTGATGAAGTAACCTACACAAATCAAAACTTAGCTTGACTTATTATGGGTTTGCCATGGATTTTATCAATATTTCGAATATTTGTATGGAAAACTAGATTGAAAACTTCTCAGTCAATTTTCTCAATACCTACTTTTTACATATGGTATTGACTTGCAATTTGCGGCAGTTAAGGTGTACTTTCAAATTTGTTATCTCAGCAAGGACTTATAAAAACGACTAATATTGAAAAGAAAAGCATTGAAACTTTGCAACTAGACAAATAAAAATGTGTGTTTCATGAAAATAATTACTCGTTTATTCTCTTTTTCATTGTGCCTTTCAGCTTTATCAAATAAGGTTGATAGTGAGGAAAAATGTCATTGTTTTTCATTGAAATTTAGTGGTTTTCATTAAATTCTACGTACATTTCGGGATTCACGTGATTCCCGGGATGTCAGAAATAATATCCCGGGAAACGGTAAATCCCGAAATTTGTCAAATCCCGGGATTTTCGGTTCTATCAGCTGCAAAGTGTAGTGAGTGAAGAAGCTCACTTCTTTATGCTAACGTAAATATCGTGCTAATCAAACTTCTTTATGCTAAGTAAGTAAGAGGAATCTGGTTCCTTTTGTAATGGAACAAACTCACCGGGTTGAATCTTAGGTATTATGTGCTGTCGGTAACACTTTTCAATAGGGTCGATGTACCAATAGCCGCATAGCTAAGAACAAATATTCGTATAAAATCGAAAAATAACGCTAGCGTCATTATTTTTACATCATCTGAAAGCTTTTTACCTTGGGTTCATGAGAAAAATATAAAAACTACGAAAACTCATATGTTTGTATTTATTATCGCATGTGCCACTATAGGAATACATGTGCCTATAGTAGCACTATTTCTAATTTCTGTTCCTATAGTAGCACTAGCATCATGGCGTTGGCAAAATACTAATCAAAACCGTATTTTTACAAAGCTTTTACATTTTTCCTTCAAAGTGTGGATCAAAAGCTTTCGTTTGATGTAAAAAAAGTACTTAATTCATTGATTATTTCGTATAATAAAAAATAGTTTCTCTCAGTAGTGCTACTATAGGAACAATAGGTTAACTATAGGCGCAAGGGAGCTCAAATTTTAAGCAAAACTAATTATTTCGATCATTTTTCGAACAAAATCAAGCTGTGTATCAATGGTACTTAGATAAATAGCTCCTGACCTTCATGTCAAAAAATATTTTGAAAAGATTCATAGCAAAACGGCCGTAAAAAGCCACTAGTGCGACTATAGGGGACTGTCCACTAAGGGAACACTGACCCTACTCGTAACACTCAAGAGCTTCCCATAAAATGAGAAGCCATCCGGGTGACGTAGTGCCAGCAGAACAACCAGCGGAATCGTGAAAATTCGAAAAAAAAATAAAAGAAAAAAACGTGACTAATAGATGAAAACGCATCCGCTTCGCGCAAGGCCTACTCCGCCATCTCAACAAAAGTTGTATCAACGCTTATTTCCCCAAAATAACAAATCTAGACGACAATATGCGTTCATGTACAGTATTGGACAAAACATTTGCATCTTTTTTGATTTTCCATACAAAATGACCAACTTTGGTAAGCTATATCTCGGCTATTTATTGACCGATTTGAATGAAATTTTGGCAAAACATTAGACATAACTTGAATTTCAACATATATTTTCGAGTGATTTTTCCAATCACAAGTTCAAAAGCAGTAACTGTTTGACTAAAGTGAATTTTATGACGATTTTTTATAAATGACACAATTAAATATATTGAAGGAATAGCTTCATAGTGTCTTAAGCAAAGTTGTAGATTTTAACGAGATAAACAAGTTTGCTGAAGACAGTTTTTGTGTAGGGCTATTAGATTTCAAAATAAACAGTTTTGAATTTTTCGTCGAAAATTACACTTTAGTTAAACCGTTATTACTCATAAACTCGTGATTGGAAAAATTATTGAAAAATATATGTTAAAATTCAAGTTATATTTGATGTTCTGTTAGAATTTCATTCGAATCGGTCTATAAATAACTGAGATCTATCTTAGCTTTGAATTCACGTTATATATGCCTGACTTATAAAAGTAAAATGGCGAAAATTCATGAAGCCGGATCATATTATTGGCACTTTTGATTTAATTCGGCAGTGTATTTTTATTGCTATTGAGCTCATATTTGACTACAATATACGTCATATTGAAGTACGTTTTATTGCAAAGCATCAAACGATTCGGGCAAGGCTCATCATGGAAGTGTCCAAGCAAAGACAAATTAAAGACTTCCGAGGGACCAAATGCAGTACTAGAAGTGGTGCCCAATCTGAGCCCGAGTGGGACGGACCTGGTCCAAGTATGTTGTGTGTAGCGTACTATGGAATAAAAATTAACGCCATTGCAGATTCAAAACAAAAATCTTAATTTCAAACTTTATGTTATTGTATTGCATACCATTGAGAGAACGTCGAATATATCAAACATATATTCGTGACGTGGATATGCGCATTACGCCTCCTGTGGCTGCAAAAATCTTGCACGAATTCCGGAAACAAGAAACCGAAAATGATGTTACAGAAAAGTTTGGAAAATTTCCACTGCCGCCGACAAGGAATACGTGAGCAATTTGCATAAACACCATCACGGACGGTGGTACATCCCTCAAAAGTACAAAACGCGAAACATAAATCCTAACTCGCATTCCTGAAGGACGCCTTTCCCATCCCGCCGCGAATTCCAAGCTGTGCAAAGCAAATAACAGGAAGAGCGTGACGGAAGAGAATTTTAGATTTTTCCAGCTGCCGTAGAACTTCTCGTGTCCAATTTGCGGACGATTTCTTGCTGACAGTTTTTCGACTATTATTGACATTCATTGCAGCGAATGCAGATGGACATTTCTGAGCAAAAACCTTGATACAAAAATTCGGACAAACATTTGCCCAATATCGGCAGAGCACTAACTGGAGCAGATGCAGTGAGGAATGTTTTCTTTCCAGCGCATCTTTCATCTAGAAAGCATACAGACGTCCACAAAAAGCCAGCATTCTCAGCTCGGTATCTCTACATCGGTTTTTCCCCTTCCAATTTGATTTCATATTTGATTTTGATTATGTGTTTATGGGAATCTCATCCGAGATCAACCACGTTCCGTACTTTTCTTTGCACCATACCCAGCACTGTGGGCTCGGAACCAAAGTTTCACGGCAAAATCTACAAGTGAATGACAAACCCAAAGATACATACTAAAACCGAATCTATTACAAAAGGATGAAAGACAAAAGGTCAAAAGGACAAAATGTCGAAGAACAAAAAAAAGGGACAAAAGGTCGAAAGCCTTTTCTCAAAGAAGGAAAAATTTCCCACCAAGTAAACCATTTTCGACCTTTTGTCCTTTCGACCTTTAGTTCATAAACCATCTAATAGTTCATATTAATGGCCTACTTACGTTTTCTTAAACTAGAGAACAAACTTATGTTGCTGATACATATGTTCTCAATATTAACAAATTCATCTCATATAATTCTATTGCGCAAAATTCTGATTTCTGGCTCATAATGCCCAGTCCCGGAAAGTGGATTGAACCAGCAAAATTTTTTGACTCTATATTGCCCCCATCCCCAGTTCCAAGCATTCCCTCCATACCATCCGATGTTGAACCCTGAAAATGTTCACATAATTTTTCTTTCGACTTCCCTCACCTTACCCTTGGCCCGAAACTTAGCGTACGATTTACGCCATTCATCATCCGTCTCCATCCATCGCCTGCCGGGAAAGGAGTGCGGCACCTAGAGAAGCCTCGAGCTAGGATTTTACACTGCTCCAGCCTTCCCCCCTTTGCCGTGGTATGACTGTCGAGGAAATATTGAATTGATGGCAAAAGACGATGAACAGAAGTGCTAGGTCCATGCTGACGGGGCCGATGATGGCGGAAAAAGTGAACTCTTTATACAGTTGTGCTTTTTGTCTATATTGAAAAGGCACTGATGGAAGATTTGGTGTAATGTTGTATTGAAAATGAGGGATTTTTCCAAATTCTGCTGAAGGATTCTTCCGAATCCTGCTAAAGGCTTCCTCCGATTCCTGGTACAGGATTCCACCGATTTTTTCTGAAGAAGTCTTCCAAATACTGCTGAAGGGTTATTCCGAATCCTGCTGAATAATCTCTCCGATTCCTGCTGAAGGATTCCTCCGAATCTTGCTGAAAGATTCCTCCGAATCCTGCTGAAGGATTCCTCCGAATCCTGCTGAAGGATTCCTCCGAATCCTGCTGAAGGATTCCTCCGAATCCTGCTGATGGATTCCTCCGAATCATGCTGAAGGATTCCTCCGAATCTTGCTGAAGGATTCCTCCGAATCCTGCTGAAGGATTTCTCCGAATCCTGCTGAAGGATTCCTCCGAATCTTGCTGAAAGATTCCTCCGAATCCCGCTGAAGGTTTCCTCCGAATCCTGCTGAAGGATTCCTTCAAATCCTGCTGAAGGGTTCTTTCGAATCCTGCTGAAGGATTCCTCCGAATCTTGCTGAAGGATTCTTCCAAATCCTGCTGAAGGATTCCTCCAAATCCTGCTGAAGGATTCTTCAGAATCCTGCTGAAGGATTCTTCAGAATCCTGCTGAAAGATTCCTCCGAATCCTGCTGAAGGATTCCTCCGAATCCTGCTGAAGGATTCCTCCGAATCTTGCTGAAGGTTTCCTCCGAATCCTGCTGAAGGATTCCTCCGAATCCTGCTGAAGGATTCCTTCAAATCCTGCTGAAGGGTTCTTTCGAATCCTGCTGAAGGATTCCTCCGAATCTTGCTGAAGGATTCTTCCAAATCCTGCTGAAGGATTCCTCCGAATCCTGCTTAAGGATTCTTCCGAATCCTGCTGAAGTAGTTTCCCGAATCCTACTGATGGATTCTCCTGAATCCTGCTGAAGGATTCTTCCAAATCCTGCTGAAGGATTTTTCCGAATCCTGCTGAATCATTCTTCCCAATCCTGCTGAGGGATTCTTTCAAATACTGCTGAAGAATTCTTCTCAATCCTGCTAAAGGATTCTTCCGAGTCCTGCTGAAGAATTCTTCCGAATCTTGAGATTTTTTCTGAATCCTGCTGGAGAATTCTTCTGTATTCTGCTGGAGGATTCTTCCAAATCCTGCTGAAAGATTCTTCCGAATCCTACTGAAGGATTCTTCCGAGTCTTGTCGAAGAATTCTTCCGAATCCTGCAGAAGTATTATTTCGAATTCTGCTGAAGAATTTTCGTTTCTTCCGAATCCTGCTGAAGAATTCTTCCGAATCCAGCTGAAGAATTCTTCCAAATCCAGCTGAAGGATTCTTCCGAATACTGCTGAAGGATTCTTCCTAATTCTGCTGAATGATTCTTCCTAATTCTGCTGAAGGATTCTTCCGAATCCTCCTGAAGGATTCCTCCAAAATTTATCCGAATCCTGCTGAATGATTTTCCCAAAGGATTCTTCCGTATCCTGCTGAAAGATTCTTCCGAATCCTGCTGAATCATTCTTCCAAACTCATCTGAAGGGTTTCTCTGAATTCTGTTGAAGGATTCTTCCGAATTCTTCTGAATCCTGCTAAAGGATTCCTCCAAATTCTGCTTAGGAATTTTTTAGAATCCTGCTGAAAGATTTCCCCGAATCATGTTGAAGGATTCCTCTGAATCCTGCTGAAGGATTCTCCCGTAACCTGCTGAAGGATTATTCTGGATTTAGTTGAAGGATTCTTATGAATCCTGCTGGGGGATTCTCTTGATTCCTGCTGAAAGTTTTTACTGAATCCTGTAGCATGACTCTTTGAATCAAAAATTTCTTAATTTTTTACTGTACCTGAAATGTTCACACCGTTCCACAAAGCTGCAGAAAACAACGCAAGCCGGAAAGTTTCAAACTCCCGACTCGTTTTTATGCATGGAACATCGTCTTTGCCACACTCACTGACGCCGCTTCTTCTGCTGCTGCTGCTGCGCCCTTTGTGTTGCAAGCCAGCAAACGCACCGAAACAACGAACGACGAACCAAACTTCATCCCAGAGATGATATATGGAGGAATTGAAATTTTGATCACAAAATATTCAATTTTTCCACCCCGTCCTCGGAACCTCCCAACTCTCGGGCTAGAAAAACGAAAGAAAAGAGCATGCTGTCGATGCTCACGACCCAGAACCCGGTTTCCCCGCAGGCACTCTCCGTACAACTTGCTGAATCCAGTTCTCAGTCGAGTTGTTAGTCGATTCCGCATGTAGGAATGTCTCCGATTTCCGGAAACGGACTTTTGTCTGTGGATAAATTTTGAAACGGGTGATATTATTATCGTGCACTAGGAAAAGGATAACCATCACTAATTTATCCAATAACAGCTCAATCCAAGCAAGCTACAATTGAGAATAAATTAGCAATAAAAATACAGTTTATAGTTTTAATCGGACACATCGCGAAAACAGCAATAAAAATCGAAAATGTGCATGAGAATGAAATAGTTTCCAAAAATGAACTGAAAACAAACACTTTAATATGAGAACGTCTCAAAAAAAAAAAGAAATATTGAAAAGTTTATTTTATTTTTATTTTTTTATTTCTTTTGAGTATCCAGCTTCAGTTTTTTTCATTTTAGGATGTTTATTCTTGGAAGATTTTATTTTTTACCGCTAATTTCAATTTTTAGATTGTTAATTTTGAAATTTTGTCATTGCCTATCTATATTTTTTCAAAGGATTATCGTTCAACTACTGGCTAGTTTCCAAATTGACATTGCTTTTTTGGATTTTGAATTGCTAAAATTCTTCAAACTATTACTTATGTTCAACAATTTTGATTAAACCAAACCATTGTATAAATGCTTTTCAACTTGGCTGCCACTTTTGAAACTAGTAAAATCTGTAGCAAATTTCACACTCCAGACATGTGCGCCCTGTCAGATTCGCTCGACTTGTCAGTGTTGCTGCCAGCACCATGAACCGAACCATTCGCACGCACTCATTTTCAGTCGTTCGATTTCGGAACGTGACTGGTTTCCATTCTGCTCAAAAATGGTTTGGCATAATGCTGAATTTGCTTTCGAATGACGAATCCCACACTCTTGGGTGATCGCTTCATATGTGGTGGTACGAAAGAACAAGTCAAACTTATTAGCAACTTTTTTTTGTTTCAACCCTGAAAGTTGCTGTGAAATTTGCTTGCGGGCTGATTTTTTTTTTTTTCAATTCTCAAGGGTGTCTGATGGAAAAGAACGTGATTAAAATAGAATTTTCTGATTTTGCTGGTTGTCAGAACCGAAAACCAATGATTACTCGCTAGTCTTCCGTAGGAAAACTTGTACTAGGTGTCATGGTCGTGCTGTGTCATATGAGGGTCTTGCAAATGCCACGGAGTAAAAGTTTGATTCCCGGTTTTTCCGTAAAACATTTTGTACCGATCTCTCGGTAGTAGGGCAACAAAACTCAATATTTTAGAATGCTCCATACGACACCGTGTTTTTACTGCGGTAGATTATTGTTACTGAAATGTCTATAACGTAACAATGTACCGTTTTAATTCATCTTACGGACAACTTCAAGTTCCAGACACTCTATTTTGTATGGGAAACATTTAACACGAAATGTTTCATTCTTTGTCGTTCAAAAATCGTTTTAATAAAAGAAAATCACAAATATCTATGAAGCGTCCGGAATAAGAATCATGAAAATTCCACACATTTCTATTTAATTATAATTATTCAATTTGCAGAACCAAAATCTTCACTAATCTTCAAAATTTAAGTGTATTAATGGCTCGATGACTTGAAGGATACATGCCCATAGAGGAGTATCGGTCGTATGAGCGTTTTGTACATCGTGCATAAGTCGAATCATTCTTGACCACAGTTTCTTTCGGAGCCCATAGTAGGCACGACTTCCACTGATGATGCGTTTTCGTATTTTCCAACTAACATTGTTGTCAACCATCAGCAAGGATCCGAGGTGGACGAACTCGTCCACCACCTCGAAGGTATCCCCGTCTATCGTGACACTGCTTCCTAGACGGGCCCTGGTGCGTTCAGATCTGCCTACCAGCATGTGCCTTGTTTCCGACGCATTCACCATTTGCCCGACTCTTGTTGCCTCGCGTTTAAGGAGGGTGAACAAATCTGCCACCGTTTCAAATTTTCTCCCAATAATATCCATGCCGTCCGCGAAGCAAACAAATTGTCCGGATCTCGTGAAAATCGTGCCTCGACTGTTAAGTCGACTGTTAAGTCCGGCTCACGTAATAACTCCTTTAATTCATACGTAATAACTCCTTTATTCATACAAATTACATCAAACCCGCAAAACACGTTGGATAAAATCGTCAGATTGATGAGTTTCCTCGCATAAAACGCTTTTTTTCTGAGTTCATTTGTTCTATTTGTTTCGTTCCGTACACTCGTACAAAGTAGGTCGAATCAATCCGTAGCAGCTGTCAAATCAATATTTGTTATCATAAGTTAAGTCGCATAAGATCACAGATTAGTTCGGTATAAAATGTATACACTCGTATTGCATGCTTTTATTCATCACATAATATATGCACGTATATCGCCTCCACTTTTGTACGTAGAATGCCTTTTCGCGACATCTTATAAGTTAAATTTTGCACATGCAAAGCCTCCAGGTGATTTCGTTACACGTACATTTTGGTTGTCTGAGTTCATTGTCAAGCTACGGTCCAGAGTACTTAGGATATCTAGTACCCTCAACCGATTGGTTTTCGGGATGGAGGCTTGGTCAACCACATCATTCCTCGCCGACTCCCACACTTTTTGCCCTTTACAGCGGCTTGCGATTTCTGGTGTAATCTTTCGCTTTTTATACCCTTTTACGACGAGGAGGATGTCGTCGGCGTACAGGAGTATGTCGACTCCATCTGGCAGTACGCGGACAATGGACGTGTATCCACCTATCGACACCTGAATCGTCCGCTTCGAGAGAAAGCATCAAACGGAACGGTTAATCATCCGCCATGATTTCAGCGTGTGAATTATACCATGCCTCCAGGTGGTGTCATATGCCTTTAATAGATCTGGAGGCGCTATCAGACAGTGTTCGTCGGCGTTCGGTATCGACTTCTCCAGCTCGGCGAAGTACGTGTCGGTACCGCAACCCTCACGGAAAGCGTGCAGACGCCTGTCAAGCTGTCCATTCGACTCCAGCTCTGTGATTAGACGACGTTTGACAATCCGTTCGAGTTACTTCGCCATGCAACTGGTCAGCGAAATAGCACATGACTTGATCATTGCACTGAAAATATATATTGTTTTATATAACGAAATCGTTCGTTTGAACTACGAAGTTATTCGTTGTTTTCTGCAACGAAACAGTTTCGTAGCATGCACGAAACCAACTTCGTAATAAAATTCAAGCTCCAAATCGAACTTAACAATTATTGTTATAATGTACCAAACATTTCGTAATCGAAATTCGTGAAAAAACACAATGTACGAATGATTCGTAAAAGAACTTTTATAGCTTTGTACATTCGACGAAATGGTTTCGTACATCTCACGAAACATACGATTTGCTAGGATAAACAGTGATTCAAATTAGTATGCGTACAGGGCAGTGTTTTCACATCAAGTTGATAAATATTGATCAAATGGTGTATCGAATTTAAAATACTTTGTCAATAATGGAGGTTTATTATTGATGAAGTATTTCGAAGTCGATATATCATTTGATAGCTTTCTACCAGCTTGATATGAAAACAGTTCCCTGTAAGACTATGAATTTGTGGAACTGTATAATGCTTTTAGTTTTTTTCTTCACTTGCACTTGGTCTACTTAAATACCTGAAACATAAGAGTAATTTGAAACATCAGCCGCCCACTCTACTTTAGAGGAATGAAATTTGAGCTGTAGGTCACCGATACCGGGCTTCCGAGCTTACCTAGGCCTTGCGAGAACTCCTTCAGGTAGTGGTTGATTATTTCCGGCTTGATTCCGGCTTACAGTGTATCGAAAATCTATCATTATTTTTTGTAAACACGGCCCGCATCAAAGGTTTTCTTCCCGCTGAAAGTTGCAGCGTGACGTCATCGTTAGTTCATTCTACGAAATGTGTCTACGAAACCATTTCGTTGCAGAAAACAACGAATGATTTCGTAGAGCAAACGATCAGTTTCGTAATATTAAACAATTCTCGATAACTGTTTCAAATCGACGTAAGACTTTTCCACGGTTTGGAGAGAAATCAAAAACAAAGATGGGAATCTAGTGATAATGACAAAATAAATGATGCATCGCGGTTGTTCTTTATCGTGCGATCATAGCAACAACGATTAACCTTTTGTCGTTAAGATATCACAACAAACTACGCTCCGCGAATAATGAATCGTTCTGCGTGTGGGCTAGCGATTAAATGTTCGCGAGCCATAGTTTTATCATTCTGAGGAATGTTCTGTTGGTATCTGCTGATTTCCCTTCGGATATATTGTGTGTGATTCTAAAATCATTCGGACATGTTTTTAACGAAAAATAAAAGCGTGAATGTGCCATGATTCAAGTTGATCGCTACTTGTAACAACATCCGATAAACTCTTTGTCCCACGACAAACATTGCATCGGATGCTCCTTATGTCGGTACAATGCGCGCGTGGTGAGGTTTTAAAATCCTGCTGTTGCAAGAGCGACGGCCCTCTTAGACCGTTCGGATACCGTGTTGTTTGTCGCTAGAGACGATTTTTTCCATCCTTGATCAAAAATGATTAAATGATATTAAAATTTATTTGTTTTCTTAATTTATTTTTGAATAAATGTACATTTTGGCATTTTTTACGTGTAAGCAGCACGCGTTATATACGGATTTTATATCATTTTCCCAAAAAACAATAAAACATTGCCAAATTATACATAGTTTTGTTCAATTACTGACACCGTTATTTAACCAGTGCATTATGCTTCAGGAAGCAGACAAAGGAGGAAAGAGGCATTAAGAGCTTTAGAAACATTAGACGAAAACTATTTTCTACACAGTTGTTTCGTAACATGTTGTCTACAAGTTTGTTTGATTTTATTCAAAATAGAGGTGATCCCAATATTCATAGAACTGAAATATCCAACGTTCTTATTTGTAATTACGGTATACATGCTTCAGTCAAGTTGTAGACCATTCAATTAAAATGAAACTTTGCCGAAAAAGATTTTTTGAAGCTCTAAATTTTACCGATTTATATTTTTTTCCTATGTTCACATACATAGGTCTATAGAAAACTGGTTTTCTGGCTGCAGAGTTTTCAATTCTGATATATCATCAAAGTAGTTTATGAACTACTGTGGAGGCACACCTGTTTTTCCGTTCATGAGTTATCGTTGTTTTTCTCGCAAAACACGCCTACTTTGATTGTGAATATTTCTAATTGGGACAATCAAACATAATATTTTTGATGGCATTTGTAAGAGAAAATGATTATCTAAAATAAAAAATACAGATGTGTAATTTTAATGTGAAAACTATTTTTTCCACAATAGTAAAATAACTTTTTTTTTTCCAAAAAATCTAAAATTGTATGAAAATTTTAGTATTTTTAAGTTTTAGAAGAAGTTTATAGACTACTTTGAAAAAAGTTAATATTAGAAAAAACTATAATTAAAAACGTTGTTTTCTTCGAGCACCAAACGTTGCCTGGGGAAAATGCTCAAAATCGGTCAAATTGTACGCTTCATGGAAAATATTTAAGACAAAAAACCTTTGCCAAAGACTATATACCAGTATTTTAACAAATAAGAAAGTTGATCAAATTGTTTATGTGATATTGTAGACCACCCTTGTTGAAGGTAACACATAATAAAATGCTATATTTTTTAGAAATAATTCTGACGAAGACTGTTTTTGTTTTAAATGTTGTTTTCATGCTCAAGATGCAAAGTACTGTAATCCAGGGGCAAATTGATCACTGGGGCCAAAACACATTAAATCAGGTCGGTGCCAAAAAACATTAAATATTCCTCTCAAGGATGCTGAAAATTTCGTTGGCACCACAGACATTCAATGTTTTCTTGTTTATAGATGTCTAATGATGATTTTGAACTATTTCATTTTTAGTAGGGTCAGTTTTGCATTGAAATATTTACGCTTTTTCAAGGTGTATGCAATACAGTTGGAAATGTTGGTGCCAAACAATCCATTGGTGCTATGTGTACATGTCAAATTTGAGTGTTTAAAATATTGTGTAAGCTTCAGTATGAACTACTGAACTCATTTTTGATATCATACAACATAGCAAGTATAGTTTTTCGCTCATAAAACCGTTTATTCTCATACTTCAACTTGCCTAAATTTAGGCGTATTATGCAGATTTTCAATGTTTAATTTTGCAATAAAATGATCAAATATTGAGTTGTAAGAATTATGACATCGCTTTCAGATTCAGGAGACCCAAGTTTAGTAGATAGGGTTTTTTTTTTAAATTCTTAAACCTGCTTTGTTATATGGTTATCAATTTCGCCCCAATGTGTCATTTTAATATTTTGATATTAAAACTATTTGTATGATATGTTAAATATTATTTCATGAAAAGTCGATTACATAAACTGATAAAGATCAATGAAGTACTGATTTTCTCGAAATTGATTTGACAATATTTGAATTCCGAAGGACAACACAGCCAAAAGTTGTAAAATAGTGATCAATTTGACGCCGGATAACGGTAAAAAAATATAAACAATTTGAATGGAAATTGAATGGTTGATAACTTTCCTGAAACATTTATACCATAATTTACGTACAAATTAAAACTGGGTTACAATGATGGGAGCATCAAGTTTTGACAGGAAATGTATGGGTAAACTGTCAAAATCTGCCGCGCCACGTTGCCGCTCATATCATTGTGGCTCAGCCTTAAGAAAATTGATTAATTCAATTCTATGATAATGTGGACCACCCTTATTATGAATAAGATCAAACAAAGTACCTGACTAATATAAACAATTTTGTAGAAGACTGTTTGCATTACAAAGCTCTTAATGCATCTTGCTGCGTAAATCTGTTTTCTGGACCACTGTACATGTAAGATTGGCTCCAGTATTGTTTTGACTTGATTTGTAGTTACGCCGTGATTCCGAAACTTGAACGTAAAAAAAGTGATAAACTATTTGTTTCAGAGTGGAATCGAAGTTTGTTTACTTTTCCGACTTACAACTGTTTGAATAGGTATTCGAGAATTTTCATCCAGTGCTAGTAGCGTAAATGAAAGACAAAAGCAAAAAGAACGTAAACGCATATCTACGAATTGTGAATCGTGCATCTTACGAATGTTTTGTAAAGTAACTGAATCGCGAAATTCTGTCAAGTACAAATAATTCGTACGGTGAATGAAAATAGCGTAATATATACGAAATACTGTTTTACGAAATGGATTTTGGATAAAATACGAAGAGAAGTTTTCAGTGTGGAGGGCCGCCAGAGCTGTCGAAACCATTACACTAGCTCTATCAACAGCGACAACAGCCGGCACTGGGGAAGCACTTTGTGTAATGTTTCTACGATGAAGTCTCAAATAACTACGAATCCAGCAGATAATTCGACCTTCAATGCCGTGTTTCCCCAGAGCTGACAGAATGGTATTGATGTTAATTACATCAAACACCTTAGACATGTCTGTATATATTGTGTTCATTTGTAGTCCATTCATCATCTACTGGGAAGGGACACGAATTCAGCTAGGTTAGTGGTCATAAAGCGCTTTTTCGCGGTTCAATCCACGAATAAAGCTGGTCATAGATTAGATGTAATACCGAAGCTCCTTATTGAGCTTGACAACCTGAAACTCACGATTCGAGAAGGAGATTGGAGCCAACACATGGCAGCCAAAAGCCGTTTAGAGTGGAGCATCTACGGCGGTTCACGTTCAGCTACGGAATCGGTTATCTGTGGGTTTCACGTTGGAGGATGGACCAATTCGGAGAGTGAGTTGAACCAAATTGTCGGCGATTATTTAACACTGGACAGTTCCAGAGTGCAATCTCCAACATCTCCTCTGGAGTCGAAGGTAGATAAGCGAACACGACAGCTACTCTAGTCGGCAACCCTTTTGAGACTGGTTTATTGTGGAAGTGGAACAACGTGCAATTTCCAGATAACTACGGGATGGGACTTCGTCGATTGCGGTCGTCGGATAAGAATCTAAACAAGGAACCTCAACTTTGCGAATGCGCTCGGCGTCACACACAGGAATATCAGGAGAAAGGATACGCTCATCGTGTGACCGAAGAAAAACTCTCCAAAACTAACTCCGAGAAGAGCTGGTGTTTGCCGTTGGGAGTAGGGAGCAGTTGGGAGTAAACCCAACAGAGTTCGGATTATTTTGGAAGCCACCGCAAAGGTGAACGGAATATCACTCAATTCGGCGCTTCTCTAGGGTCCGAATTATCTAGCTTCGCTGATAGAAGTATTTTACCATTTCCGTCTCTACGCAATCGCATTGACAGGATACATAAAGGAGATGTTTCAACGCTTGCCCATCCGGCAGAAAGACCGCCAATTGCATCGATTTATGTGGCGAGATCGTAACTCGGAAGAAGTAAATGACGTAATGTACGTTATGGATGTAGTGATATTTGGTGCGTTATGGATGTAGCGGATTTGGTGTGAATGCTCTGCAGTTCGTTATCAGTGCGTCGACGATTATCTCGACAGCTTTCCTACGGCAGAAGAAGCAGTGAAGGTGGGGACTGACGTTCAGCGTATACATGAGGAAGGTGAATTCAAAATCCAGAATTTTCTTTCAAATGAACCGAAGGTCGCAGTGATCGTAGGGGAAAACTCTACATTTGTCGAGAAAATGATCAAGTGGATCCCAGTCGGTGATAACCTCACCTACACATTCGTAGTACGCACCGACCTTGAGCAAGTGCTGGATAAGACTCAAACGACAAGTGCTGCACATGATCATGAGCCTGTTTTATCCATAAGGGTTGATCAGCTATTTCGTAATTCACGAAAAAATTCTGATGCAGGAGATTTGGGCTTCCGGCGTAAACTGGGATGAGCCGATTGGCAGCGAGCTTTGCGACAAATGGCAATGGTGGACAGATATTCTGCCACAACTGAACCCCGTTTGAATTCCTCGTTGCTACTTTTCAACAGTGAACTACCAGTATTCTCTCCAGGTTCATGTCTTCGTAGATGCTATTAAATCAGCATATGTCAGTGTTGGCTATTTCCGAGTTTAGTCGAGAGGAGGAACAGCGGTGACATTGGTAGCAGGCAAAGCAAAGGTGGCCCCATTGAAGATGATGGCCATCCCTCGAATGGAAGTTCAAGCACACCAGTACAGCGCACCCAATTGCTCAACAGTGTCATCTCGATGCACAAGCTTCCAGTCAGTCGTCGCTTTTTGTGGACAGATTCTCAGACGGCCATTGCTAGGTTGCGTGCCGACCACCGACGACGGAGGTGCAGGAGTGGAGTAAAATCTGAGCTGAACGTAGCGGATCTTGCTACAAAATGTGGAAAAGAATCACATTTCGATGACCCTTACACCAGCTTTCGCGGTTCGGATTTCTTATTGGAGCCGGAAAGTTTATGGCGAAAGCAGGAGGTAATGCCGATTACCACTAATGAAGAGATGTGTATTGTAGGCGTACACGTTGAGTAGCCTGCTCCCCTGATTGAAGTTGGGAGATTCAGCCGATGGGAAAAGTTGGTTCGTACCACAACATTCGTCCGACGATTTTTCGATAATTTGAAGAGGAAGAAAAAAGGCGATCAACTGGATGTGTTGAAGCAGGTGGAACTGGTCTACGTAGAAATTATGCTACATAGTATAGCGCAGCAAGAAACTTTGTCGAAGAAATCAAACACCTCAGTTGCGGTATCCAAGTCTAGTCGAGTCTTGTACACGATACTGAAGACGGCCTTACAGTTGAGGTCGAAATACGCGTATCTATCAAAGGGTACAAAACGCTGCGGATGCGAGAAAGGATAAGTGCAGCGTCACACGTTCCGTATGCAGCAAAATTCCCTACGATTCTACCGCAGCAGTCTCGAATCAGTTTTCTGTTAGTGGACAAGTTTCATCGCCGTTTCCGTTATGCTAATAGGAAGACTGTGATTAACGAAATGAGACAGGAGTTCTATATACCGAAGATGCGTACGTTAGTGGCAAAAGATGCGCAGTATTGCATGTTCTGTCGCGTCCACAGAGCTGTACCGCGGCCACCTCCAATGTCCCTACTGCAGCAAGCTCGGTTGACGCCGTTCGTGCGGCCATTTACGTTCGTCGGCTTGGATTACTTGCGGCCGGTTCTGGTGAATGTTGGCCGCAGCAATGCCAAACGCTGGATTGTACTCTTCACCAGTGAGACCACAAACACAGATTTATTTGTAATTACCTAGATTTTTTCCTGTTCTGGCATGTGATCACAGATCACGGATTTTTGAGATAAAAAAGATTTTTAAGAATTTTGAGCATGGCACGAGTTTTGGATTTTGGAAGATTTTGATTTTGGAACATATAAAAAACAAATTCCGGGCAGATCACATGGAGGTTGTTCATAGTTCGTTGTTTCATTATTTGACAATGGGACCATCTTTTATGGCGCCAACAATCAACTGCAGAAGGACATTTTCCTTCATACTTGCAAAAATGTAAAATTTCTCCTAACTAATAAAAATAAAATAATTGCAGGACTTTCCCAATATCTCTTTGAAATTCTTCTGAAAATCTTTCTGGGATTTTTTTTGGGATTGCAGAAGGATTTCCAGGAGAATCCTGGGATAATTTGTGAAAGAATCATATAGATATTTCTGAATAAATTTTGAGGGGATTTCTGGAAGAATTACTTAAGGATACGGATATTGGAAATAAAATACGGAAAATAAATCTGAAAAAGTCCCATGATGATTTATAGAAGAATATAAATCTTTCTAATATTTCCATAAGAAGCTCAGTTGTATTTTTTTAGAATCGATTTCCATTCCAATTCAAGAGTGATTTTCTGAACCAATTTTCTAAAAAAGGGCCAGGAGGATTTCCAAAAAAAAAAATCTGAGGAGTTTTCGGAAGAATTTCTGAAAAAAATCTAGATAATTTCTTACATCGTAATTCTGTTTATTATTTTTTTCGATTTCCATAAAATAGATTGTAAAATAAATCCCCAATAAATATCTGGAAAAATTTCAACAGGAATTCCGGAAAAATATCATGAATTTGAACGCAATAATCTGATAATAAGAAATAGATATAGACTATAGTTTCAGACGGATTTCCGGCAGAGGAATCGGTAAACCTGAGAAAATCAAAAAGGTATATCCAAAAAAAAACATTCACGAAATAATAACCGATGGATTTCAGAGAAAAATCAGAGGGTTTAATATACTAATTTCTGATGGATTTCCGAAAGAAATCCTGAGGGATTTTTGTAAGAAACCCCGAAAGATTTCTAGAAAAATCTTCAAAAAATATTCATAAGAATCCCAGTTCTTTTTAATATATGCCATACCTCTGGAAAGGAATCATAGAAACATTTTCCGTAAAATTCCAGGCAAATTTTACGGAAAAAATCCGGAAGTATTTCCATAAAAATCCAAGACGAATTTCGGAGATAATCTAACAGAATGAAGATTTTCGGAAGAATCACAGAGCAACCAGAGAGATAACTATAGTAATTTCAGAAGAGATTTCCGAGAGATTTCTGGAAGAATCCCAGAAGGGTTTTTTTTTTTCGGAAGAATCTTACAGAGGTTCTTGGAAGATTATCTGAAAGATTTTCTGTAGTATCATAAATAAATTGCAAGATTGCAAGAGGAATCCCAGAAGCATTTCCGGAATAGCCCGAAAAGGATTCTTGGACGTAATAGCTTGAGATAGGTTTATGAAAGAACTACACAGGGATTTACTGATGAGTTTTAGATGGATTTCATATAAAGGATTCCATAAGGATTACCGGAAGAATTTCAATGAGATTTTCCGTAGAATCTCAGGAGGATTTTCAGAAGAATCCCAGCAAGCAGTGGAATTTCTTGAAGAATCCTAAAGTGATCCAATTTATAATCTTAGATGAATTTCCGAAAGAATTCCAGAATAAATGGAAGAAGAACAAAAAATATTCAGAAACTAGTCATTCGATGACTTTTTTTCTTAGTGTGCAATCACAATTGTCATTTTTTTTCCATGATGCAACAGCAGCGCTACATTCGATGAATCCTATGCAACAAAAATTATCGGCACTATCCGTCAAATTCGCTCTACAAAACCATTGTGGTTAATATAACAACACAGCTTATGCTCACAACATAGGAGTTATTTGTCCCGGGTTTGTCAGCTGCTTAGAGTTTAT
Organism: Aedes aegypti; assembly: GCF_002204515.2. Classification (NCBI taxonomy): domain Eukaryota; kingdom Metazoa; phylum Arthropoda; class Insecta; order Diptera; family Culicidae; genus Aedes; species Aedes aegypti. Next base: position 384,067,679 of record NC_035109.1, on the reverse strand, counting down.
GCATAAATTATGTCACGTGCCAAGGGGAGGGGGAGGAAGATGGTCAAGCCAAGTGTGACAAGCCTTACTTAATTTTCGGAGGACTCATAAAAAAACGTGAAAAAGGAGGGAGGAGATCGAAAAAGCTGAAATTGACCGTGACATAATGTGTGTACCATCCCTTATGCACGCTAAAAACTGCTTATGAGCTTGCTTGGAAATAGATGGCAGAGTGGGGCATATCGTCCGGCCTATGGTGGGCCTAATTCTTCCAAAACTAAGCTTACAATATTCCCACATAAACCAAAAGATATTAATTTGAAACCATCAAGTAGACATGTTGTCACGATGAGACGATGGTTCCATAAAATTGATCAGATGAAGTTCAGTATCTAGAGCTTATGCTAGATAAAAATTTAACTTGAAAAATCACACTGACACCATTCAAGACAAATGCAACAAATATGTGATATGTCTTCATCCACTTATAAAAATAAAATTGAAAATATTGTCTTAAGTCCATCTTGTATGATGCACCGATATGGACTAGCTGTAATACCAGAATGAAAGCACTACAGAGGATTTAAAGTAAAATTTTGAAAATGATTTGTGAAGCTATTTCCATGATAAATGCTCAATATATTTAGTTTAAAGTAGGTTATTTTTTAAATATAAAAACCTTATTACACACTGAGAATTCAAAGAACATTCATAAAAAAACAGATTGTTTGAAAAAAAAAACAATATAGCGGGTTCATTTAGGTCTCATTAGATCACCTATAAAAACAGAAACGCAACAATTGCTTCTAAATGCCCTAGTGCAGAACAGTTGCTACTTCCACAGAAATGGACCTGACTCTGAGATAAACTGTGCCAATTCTTCACTTCAGTCTCAGTGTGAGTGTGTGCGGAAAATTGAACGAAAAGTGCCTGATGGCTGGAAATTTAAATTGCACATGTTTGGCTGACAGGCCAACAACTCATTCGACTTCGGGTGGAACCATTTTCTCTCGAAATGAGAGCAAAAAACGGATATTTATTCCACTTACAGCATATAGCAGGGCTTCTTCTGCCATCCCATGTGGGTTATCTTCGATCTGTTTGACGATTGCAGAATTGGTTGGCGCAGAGGAAACTCATCAATCTTTAGTAGTCGATTTTGTGCTCTTTTCTCCGCTTGAATGGTGCTGCTCACTTCCTCCTGACTTTAGGTTCTCAATCGACAGAGCGCAGTGTAAATACGGCAATGGCAATAAAGGTTGGATACCTTACATGCATTAGGGTCCCATTTGTAGTAAGATCAGAAGCTAGATTGGCCAGTGTAAAAAGAATGTTAAGAGTCTCCATGAGAGTCTCTTAGCCTTAAAAGGCGTAAATTGAGAGATTTTCATATCTTAATGAATGGGAAGGATTTCTTGATTTATGCAAAAAATATCCATGAGTAAACGTAGTTGAAACCAGGCCGCCATAATCGTTAAATTTCAATTATTTGAATACTTTTTTTGCGTCACGTCAAAAAATCGAAATCTAAAACACAAACAGTCACTTGTGCGATTACTTCCATATTTTACTGCCTCATTTGCTGTACACCGAAATAATAGCAAACATCACTATCCTTTCTCAGGCATTTTTTCTCCTTACTGCAAGTCTGGTTCGACTTTCGGTTCGATTTGCTCAATAGGTAAAGTTTTGCACCGAGCAGCCAATGCTCCCTTCTTCGTCCTTTCCTGTAAGCAGGGAGCACACAGAAGATGAGAAGCATTGCAAAAAGGATTTAGTTTTTCTTTCCCATTTAGAGTAGAGTTTCAACAACGACGACGACGACGACGACGACTGCAACGTAACGGTTCATACAATGAAAGTAAGCTGAGTTGCACCAAATAGTTCCGAGAAGAAATGAAAAAATGTAACAACAATCACAAAATGCCAATCCCGACAAATACCGGCAAAAAGTCGATACGGAAAAGCAGCACCAGCTTCCCGTTCTATAGTAGAGTTAGCAACAATGGCGATGGGAGCCGTTGACGGAAGGGTTCTTGTGCCCCCATCACGCTGTTTTCGTGATAATGTACGCTTGTGTTGGGCTGGGAAAGGTACGTACGATCCTTCGCATTGTTACATTTCGGAAATTATATTTAGATTCGGTGGCTTAGTAGTGCAACATTTAAACGCAGATCAAAAAGCTGTATCGATTACATTATTGGCTACTCATCGTTCGATATTTTTATTACATCATTGTTATACTCTCAGTATAACACGAATTTCAAAAATAAAGCATTGATTTTCCTAAATCAAAGAATAATAATTTGTTACTAAATCTGATTTTCTGCATAATGTAACAGTTAGTGAAAGAATCTCTGTAAGAATTTTTAATGGAATTTCTTGATGAATTTAACAAATTGCTATCCCTTATTTTTTTTTACCAATTATGGAAATGCCTATAATGTTGTAGGAGCAGATCAAGTTCTAGTAGGGTCGGTGTTCCCTTAGTGGACAGTCCCCTATAGTCGCACTAGTGACTTTTCACGGCCGTTTTGCTATAAATCTTTTCAAAACATTTTTTGACATGAAGGTCAGGACCTATTTATCTAAGTACCATTGATTTACATCTTGATTTTGCTCAAAATATGATCGAAAAAAATATTTTTGCTTAAAATTTGAGCTCCCTTGCGCCTATAGTAAACCTATTGTTCCTATAGTAGCACTACTGAGAGAAACTATTTTTTATTATACGAAATAATTGATGAATTAATAACTTTTTTTACATCAAACGAAAGCTTAAGAACCACACTTTTTAGGAAAAATATAAAAGTTTTGTAAAAATACGGTTTTGATAAGTATTTTGCCGACGCCGTGATACTAGTGCTACTATAGGAATAGAAATTAGAAATAGTGCTACTATAGGCACATGTATTCCTATAGTGGCACACGCGATAATAAATACAAACATTTGAGTTTTCGTAGGTTTTATATTTTTCCCACAAAACCAATATAAAAAGCTATCAGATGATGTAACAATAATGACGCTAGCATTATTTTTAGATTTTATACGAATTTTTGTTCTTAGCTATGCGGCTATTGGTACATCGACCCTAGCTATAAAATAATCAAACTGAATCGCCGTTTGCATAATCTGCGTCCATCTGTGTGAACTATATGTTTCTCCAAAACTCTGAAACAGCCAATGCCTAGGTTCTGTCCAGGGCTGATTACGCTTCATTCTGAGAAATCATAGTTTCGGGGCACGAGCAAGTGTACCTAACCTATCTACTTTCCCCGAATACAGAGTAAGTAAATTTTGAAAGCAGCAGCGGAAGAGCTCGATTGAGGAAACGCAAACATTGTAGCCATGTAATGCTGAATGGTTGGAAAATCGACGAATCGGTTCGGTGTTTTACCCGCTTTTTTGCTGCAGTGAAATTTTGCCCCGAAAAGCAAGAACAGACGAAAACATTTTCATTTTCGGTGTGTTATTTTATTGGAAAAGTTTGAGCGATCGGTACTTTGATCCGCATCCGGATTGAGCTTGCTGTCGGTTCCGGATTCCAGGCTCGTACACTGCTCTCTTCCCAATATTGGATTTCCAGTTGGATTACACTTGTTCGGTTGGTCGGCTGATGGTTTGTTGGAAGCGAAGTCATTTATGTTTTTCGAACGGGATTTCGGGGGAAAACGGGAAACACGGGGGCAAATGCATGGATAAGTCGTGTTTATTTAAGGATTTCCAATTCCATTACCACCTGCCCCGTCAGCGGTGTGGGCAGCCTGAGTGGATAATGGAAGCATTTGGTCGTCGTTCAATTAAATGTAATCTCCAGAAAGGATGAAGTACGCCATTTGCATTTTCCTGTGGATTATGGCTGCTAAGATGATCTGAAAGGTAAGCGTGTTGAATGGTTATTTGAAATGTTTGCAGTGTGACACTTAGAAATTAGATTAAATTTTTCATTTATTACATCAAGCTCCATTTCAATTACATATTGGTTTGAATGCATGTTCTGAATCAGGATCTACTTAACTGTTCAAGCGCAAATTGAGATCTTATGGTAATTTAAACGTACCGTAAAACATGAAAAATCAATGATCATATAACATGTAAAATAAATCATCCTGTATGATTCCTTCGCATTATCGAGCTTTCAAAACACCTAACTCTTTATGGTGGGTGATGATTTTGATTTCGCAAAATGGACAATTTTAAATAAATAGAATTTGTGGACTCTTCATGATTCTTCTACAGGATACTTTCTTACTTTTGCCTCATTATCCGGACACCTTGATTCGAATACGGTCGGGGAGGTTGAAAGACAGAATATTAAGTAAATTGAAACTTCATTAACCGCAGTATATGTCCAATTAATTAATTAAAATAAACACTTAAATTTTGAAGAAACTTGGACGTATCTAGGAATGGTTGGAGCTGTTCTATATATTTATCGTCGGGTTTTTCCATGACAAACATCTTTGTAGTAAACACAAAAAAAAATTAAAAATCTTGGAAAAAAGTTATGATAAAAATATAATGTCACATATAACGACATATATCTCAAAAAGTATAAGAGACAATTTTAAAAAGACAATTTACACCGTTTTCAGCTAGAGGCTGCACAGACTGAACAATCACGAACATAAGGCAACGAACAACACGGAACACCCAGTACCCCAGTGATGAATTTTTCGTTTGACGAAAAGTTTCCACCGACTGGAGCGGGAATCGAACCCACGCTTCGTGGCGCAATACGCCTAAACGACTGGTGCCGCTAACCGCGTGTCTTGGACAAAGATGTTTCAAATAGCCAATTCTACAACTTTGCCGAAGACACCATATGTCTATCTATATGTTTTGAAAAAATAGTTTTTCTATCTCAGTGCTAGGTGGATTGATCACAAAACTTTTTGCATCAAAAGATGCGCTTTAGTACACCAAGAAAGTTCTCCGAACAAACTATATCGCTAAAATCGATGGTTTGGGCGCTATTCGAAAAGCGCATGAAATCAAGAAAAATAAAACACAGTGGGCTGGTCGCATCGAAAGCACGCTTGAAGTACACAGCACGAGCGTGGCTGAGTGCTGCTAGCTATGGTTTGGAGCACGACCGCTCCTCAGCTAATTGCGCAACAATGTAATGTTAAGGTACAATTTGAACATAATATTGGTAGCATGTAATCGCAAAATGTAAAATATATTATTAATGGGATGTAAAAGTATAGCATCGCACTATAAAAGCATAAGCATAGATGACCGTACAATTCGTAGTTGCTGCTCCGTGAATCACTAGATCAATCGAAGTTTCACAGAGATTTAATGAATGGGGCTTAGGATTAGCTTACCATTCTCAATGAATAGTTTCACCGATCGAGCTGAAATTTTTCACAGTTGTTACAGAGCCGAAACGATCACCAAAAAAGAACTGGAGCGAGAATTTATATTTTTCATACACCGTGTCCCAGGCAAATGCATATACATGCGTAACACATTAGAAGCCCTAAGAATTAGGGTCAAAATGTCAAAATACAAAACATCGAAAGACAAAAGTTCGAATGCCAATGCTTCAGAAAAGACAAAACAAATTTATTATTTATTCTTTCGGAAGAGAATCATTCTTTGAAGATACTTACGTTCCCTTCCAATTCTGTCCTTTCAACGTTTTGGCATTCTGTGTTTTGTAATTCCACGTGTTGTATATCGAACTTGATTGCCCCAAAGCACATAGTACCGTTATTTCGCAATCTGAAACTGCTTTACGATGATAGGGTCCAAAAAATCACAATATCAATTAGACACACATCTAAAAATTTACTAAACTGGTCCGTTTTAAGACAGAATACTTATTTTAATCTGTAAGTTCATAATTCGGTGTGACAAGGGTAATTTCTTTTAAAGTTTTGTAGCCGCTCTTACTCGAAATAAATTGTTACATAGATCACTCCTTAACTCACGCGTAACTGAAAATGAGTTCTGCAAAACTATCTGGCTCTCATCGAAAGCATCGTGTTCCTGCGCCAGGCATGATAAAGTTCACCAACCGTAAAGTGCAAAATAAATATGTTAAAATTGTAAATCGCCGAGTTTACACAAACACACGCACAAACTCACCCGAATATGCACACACTGAAAGACATTTTCTCCGGTGGCGGTGACATGCATGGCTCCTGGTAGTGACTACACCGTCGTCGGTACCCGAGCAGAAGAAAATCGATGCAGAATATTGAATTGAGGTATTCCATACCAGATATTTTATAAGGCTTACTGCCTGAACAAGGGATTAACCCCTATACCGTAAGCTTCACCTTGATAACTTTTTTGTTTCTGGATATTTTGACTCCATTTTTCCACAACTTCTCAAAAAACTCTTCTAGTTTGACAATCCATGCCGATATCTGTCATTGGTGATTTGGTTTTAAAGATATTCCGAAGTTCCTTGGTGACCGTCATTCTCCATATAAAATATCTTAAGCGGCCATTTTTTTTAGGCCACGTTAACGAAAAAATAAAATGTGGACTATATAATGACAGGTAATAAGGAGCTGCTCTGAAAAAATTCTATAAATCGATTAAGCATTCTAGGAGATACCTGAAAATTATGTTATGATGATTTTTTGAAGTTTTTAAGATCTTCATTTGGCCAGCGTGGTACCAGAAACATGAATGCTCATTACACAAAGACTGCTGCACCAAATTGCTTCATTTTTGCATAACATACTCTCATTAATGTATCGTTCCGAAGAGTGAATATCCGAATACTGTAAAAATTCTGTAGCCTGAGATATTAACCTGGGTTATGGCAAAACGTCGGTCTCCTAAGGAATTCGAAATATATCAGGATCCAGTTGACCAAAGATCGATATCGACACTGGTTCTAAAAATAGTTGAGAACTTGTGAAATAATGGTGCAAAAAATCGAGAAACAAAAAAATATCGAGGTTTGAATATTTTTGTTTAGGTAAAAAATGAAGCTGCCAGTAGAGGGGTTAAAGAGACCTGCATAAGGTTACCTCAAATAACATCTCATACTTCTTCTAAGAACATCAATACCTTCCCAACCGGACACAAGCCGACCCGTAAGGGGCCGTGACGACTTCTCGGGGGAGTCCGTAAAACCATGACAAAAATGTATATTTTTTCTCGATTGATAATAAGATTGCAGTGCTACATCTGCCTTTGATCTTGGTATTTTGTGAACTTATTTAGACTTGCAGTCACAATCAAAAGTGTTGATACTTTAAGTTCTTCGTCGACACTTCGATCCTATGTGTGAGATATAGAATCCATTGCGTTGAAGTATGCCAATAGAATTGATCACAGCAGTCGGTTTCCTGTGTGAAGAGCAACTGTCACTTGCACACTTGCATTCATTCTGCACTTGTGAACTGACACTTGCTTGGGTAAGTTGTGCGTGCATCGCGTGGAGGGTGATTCCTTTTCTATCAATAATCGAAACTCCACATTGGCGATCCTACCAGTTTTCTGCTAATTTACAGAAAGATACCTGGTACTTCTATATTTGTCTAATAGGAGGAATCACCTTTCAGCGTTGCAAGAGTGAAGATAGTAAAAATAGAAAAAAAAAAAATAAAGAATAACAGAATGTAATTTCCGGTTCTCCTTATGAGATATGTTTTCTGCTTGTGCGAAAAAAAAAGTGTGACATAAATGCGTAATTAAAAGTTCCTGAAGTAACCGAAAGTTTACGGTAGTGTGTGAAGTGTATAAAATGGAGAAAATTGAGATCGATCTTGTTGTTTTGCCTTGAGCAAATGTCAGATCGAAAAGCTTACAGCGTGTTGTTTGCCGTGGAGAAAGAAAAGTCCCGGCAATGTCCGCTGCCGAAAAGCTTACAGCGCGTTGTTTGCCATGGGGAAAATGATCCCCGGCAATGTCCGCTGCCGGAAGGTTCCAGCGAGTTGATTAGCTTGGGGAAAGATGATCCCCGGCAATGTGCACGCTGTGTCCGAAGTGTCACTAAGCTCTATAGAGACGGCACTGTCCGCTGTCAAAGCTGGTTTTGATAACTTCGTAACGTTTCTTTGGACAAATTTGAAATTTGAAGTTTGGAGCATATTGTAGTCGCGAGAATAAAGATCCGAGAATGTCTGCTGGCGATTCAGCAAAAATTCAAGAATGTTTTGCTTCGTTCCTGGAAAACTGAGTTACATCTGCTGATGAAAGATGTTTTTCATATTCGTTTATTTTGCTCCGCTCAAACGCCAAATTGGAAAGTTAAGCTTGGTGTTTGCAAAGAAGCAAGGTCCAGACAATATGTATTAATCGAGACTTTTATTTGGCATTCAAGGTATGAATTGAGATCCTGAAAAAAAAATCACTCATTTACTAGCGTTGATTTGTCTATAAGGAAAGAAAATTTGATAACAATGATCTTGCGCCAATCCTCTAAATGGTATGTAAGACCAGCCGAGATATGGTATGATTGGTATATGGATTGATGAGATGATTGGTGGGTTAAAAAAGAACTAGAATTTAAACAAAGTTTAAAGATTTGATGAACAAAATAACTGAATTTTTCTCCAAAAAGTGTGAAAATTCACTATTTTATTTTTCGAAATTTAACTGCAATTTCTTTGGAGTAGAGGGAGAATGTGAAATCTAGAATCCATTGCGTTGAAGTATGCCAATAAAATTGATCACAGCAGTCGGTTTCTTGTGTGAAGAGCAACTGTCATTTGCACACTTGCATTCATTCTGCACTTGTGAACTGGCACTTGCCTGGGTAAGTTGTGCGTGCATCGCGTGGAGGGTGATTCCTTTTCTATCAATAATCGAAACTCCACACTATGATTTGGATCTTCTTCAGGGTTCGAAGTTAATCAACTTGTTAAATGTCGTAGCATTCACACGGAAGTTTGTAAAAATTAAGGCGTTTAACAAATTGGTTAACTTCCAGCCCTTAAGAAGATCCAAAGCATAGGATCGAAACGTCGGCAATGAACTAAGAGAATCAACGCATTTGATTGTGACGGCAAGCCTTCTTCTTCTTCTTCTTTCTGGCGTTACGTCCCCACTGGGATAGAGCCTGCTTCTCAGCTTAGTGTTCTTATGAGCACTTCCACAGTTATTAACTGAGAGCTTACTATGCCAATGACCATTTTTACATGTGTATATCGTGTGGCAAGCAAGAAAGGAACTCTATGCCCTGGGAAGTCGAAAAAATTTCCTACCCGAAAAGACTCTCGACCGGTGGGATTCGAACCCACGACCCTCAGCTTGGTCATGCTGAATAGCTGCGCGTTTACCGCTACGGCTATCTGGGCCCGGCTAGCCGAAATCCTTAAATTACATATGCCTTTTAGCTTGCCAAAAAAAAGGCTATAAGACAATCTATCACGCTTTCATTGTAACAGAATATTTTATATGCATAAAGTAAAAATGCCATCAACGTGTGCATCAAGTGCTCAAACTACAGATAATATTTTCAGCTATGTTTCTTCAATCACACAAACTTTTGAAAACATAATTAAGTTCCTAGCCATTTCTGGATTCAACACTAAATATCCTTATGAAATCTTGTTTGAAGCATACTGGTGAGATCCTTGGAAAATTCCTTGTGAGTTCATTAGTTTGAGAATTCTTGACAAAATCTTGAAAAAAAATTTGGTCGGAAAAATCCTTAAGAAAGTAGTGAGAAACTTAAACATACTCCTGGCATGTTTTGAATATTTAAGCAACATATTCTTTGGGAAATTCTTTGGTAGCATTTTGGTATTATTTCCTTTCATTTTGTTCTTGTTCTGGGGTTTCTCTACTCAATTTTTAATCACGCTAATCTGTCATGAAACGGCCTACTTTCCTACACAGTATGTAGTGCGGGATACCAGTGCTGTAATGACTTGGCAAGCCTCGTAGTTACGACAAGTACTGTAAAAAACGAGTTCTGCAACGAGTTACGTACAACATTTTTTGCAATTTTGTAGAAGACCACTTGAGGGTTTCAGAAATTATATCGGAATGCATTCACCATCATTTTAAATTTTATGGAAAATGGTTGTGTAATGATTCATTACGTTACTCAAAACAGTTGCGTAATAAGAAAGCGTTGCGTAATGAATCATTCCAGCACTGGTTTCAGTTGCGTAATGACTATTCCCGCACTGCATGCTTCAATGCAGGAATGGAGCCCGTTTCATGACAGATTGGCGTGATCAAAAACAGCCTATTACGATGAGAAATTGCAAAAATTATTTTACGGATTCCTGTGAAATCTCAACAGCTGAACGGTTCTGTAAAATAAATTGACCGCGTACGGTAAATTTTCACAGTATTCGGTAAAAAATCACCGGAATCCATAAAATTCCGACGAAATTACGATGTTTTATTTCACCGAACTGTTCAGCTGTTGAGATTACGGTGAAATTCACTGTAAGAGCTTAGTGTGTGAGGTGTTGCCAATACCTGGATTACTGAACAATGCCTAATTCTGGTATAATACCAAAAAGTTTAGATTGGCATCAGTTATACGTTCCTGCTCGGGTAGTAACGCATGCCGTGCTTTTTGCTGTTAAACCATTTCAAAGTTTTTCGTGCTCAACGCCATTGCAGCTGCTTATCGTATATCAAATTAAAACCCCAGCAGCCACCACCGCCATCCAAAGGTATCCCGTAACAGCCAGCAGAGTGACACGCACGGGGAACTGCTGAAAATTCTGCTGCGGCTGCTACTCATTCATAACATCCCAAAGTGGCACCTTAACCGTATGCTGCTGGGAACTGTTGCTTACTGGAGGCGGAAGTTAACTCGGCTTCGGTTGCCTGACTCCCAGAGCACTCACGTATGGAAATTTATATGATGTTGCATCCGGGGACGCGTCCCATCAAGGCAATGTTTCGGTGCTGATGGTGTTATGCCGAGCTGGGGAGAGTGGGTGCAATTGGACCCGACGATGAATTTCGTGTGAGGATACATCAACATCATATTAAGATCATCCTTTAATGGTTCTGAGCATAAGTATCCTGGAGATCCCCTGAAAGACATCAAGGAACCGCTTAGGGACCTCTGTAATTTACTTCGAAATTTCTGTAAAGCGGCCACGTCCTTACAATCATCGCGATGCATCAGGAGAAGTGAAGGAATATTAGTTAAGCAATGATTGTTTCTGGAGACCGAATACACCTTCTTCTTAAGTCAATTCTAGAAATGCTTTAGGTTTGTCAAACTTGCTTGATCACTAGTAAAACTTATGGAAAATTGTGGTCGAGATCAATAGTGAGTGTGAAGTAAAAAATGGACAAACATGTCAAATTTTGAAATCATATTTGACCAAAAGAAAACCAAGCAAAACATCTGGTCATCTCCACCCTACTCCCCCTAGACCAAAACTATTGGCTGCTGCAAGACTGTTGCAGGCGTGGAGCGAACCAACGCCGGAAAATTGCTTGCCACTTTGTCGTACGTTACATTTAGCGAGGAAATTGAAGTTTGAAATATTAAAACTTCTAGTGCACTCAAACGACGATGTTGTTGACGACAGCAGCACCGAAGCGGGTAACAAAGTGGTACTGCTGCTGGAAGTAGGTGAACGAGCAACCCTACTCTAACCCTGGCGTAACAATGACATTAACCACCGGCTGCATCCCGCCAAAATTGAACCCTTGCCGTGAAACGGGTGCCATTTTTTACGGTGTTTAATCAGGTTGCGTGACTTATGGCAAATCTATGTAAATTGATGCTCGAAATGGTGTGTTGAGTTCCAAAGTGAGGTTTGCCAAGCGAAATACGGAAGAAGAAATGAAGATTTACCTATAGCTGTAGGTCGGTATAGCACTCCCATAGCATCTTGGGATGTAGGATATTTTATGACGTTTTGATTCTCTGAAGCATTGTACACACTTAAATTATTTTACCGTAATCCGTAAATTTCACTGTAATCTCAACAGCTTAACAGTTCGGTAAAATAAAACACCGTTATTCCGTCGAAATCGAACGGATTCCGGTGAAATTTTACCGAAAACTGTAAAAATTTATCGTACTCCGTTAATTTATATCACCGTACTTTATCACCGAGCTGTTGAGATTACAGTGAAACTCGCGGATTCCTGTAAAACAATTTAAGTGTATAGCATTCTGAACTGTCACTCTTCAAATAATTAGTCTTCTAATCATCAATGATAGTATCTTTGCATACAGCGGGGATTCATAATAATAACACGTGCATTGTAGAGTACCTCAGTTGATCTTCGGTGATGCTTCTCCAGTTCACTAGCTTCATTACTAGGCTGCCCTTCTTCAGTCACAAGCAAAATGTGCGAATTACTGTTTAATACTAATCGACCTAGTTTTTGCTGCTTTAAGTAAACATGAAAGGGCAAATATAGGTACAATGCTTAGTACATGCGTGGTGCTCGTTAACAACGTTGCTACACTCATTTAAGAGTTGGCTACCAGCGATTTATGTAAGGTAAAAAGGTGTAATACGCCCCCCCTTAAAGAAATACTGCTCTATCGCAGCAGCAAATGCATAACTTCTAAAGTTTTTTATGTCAAGGTGTTCTTTATTTAGTTGGTCATGCTCTGCACGCAACTTTATCTTGCCAAGATTGCTTCAAAAAGTGTACAAGATGTTTATTTGTAAATGGTCCAGTAGCGTAGCTAGGGGGGTGCGGTCCGCACCGGGCCCCGAGTTCATAGGGGCCCCCAAATCGTGGTAAGTGTTTCATTTACTATAAAGAATTTGATTTCTAGAAAACTAACAGGTTACAAGCAGATGAAAACTCAGTTTGACGGTGACCTTGATCGGCAATGTGTAGGGCCCCATAATCAATGGTATTAGTGATTAGAAAAGCTTAAATACCTCAAAATTCATTCTCGATAACTCGGTTTAATTTTCAAATTCATACGGATCTACCTAAATGTGCGGGGCCCATAACCGTATCTGAAACTGATTTGGAGGTATGTTACAGACCTCACCGTATTTCATTTCAATTATAATTTAGAATAGAAATCAGTAACCATCTTCGGACATGCTTTGTACATATTCAAGGCTGGTAGAAGATCTCTTTTTAGAGGCATAGCCTCTATTTTAATGAAAGGCTTTATTTTTAAAGGCTCTATTTTTAAAAGATATTTTTTAAGAAATTTTTTTCACTGGTTCTTCATTAATTTCTTTTCAGATTCCTCGAGAAAAAACTTCATAAATTCTGATAGTGATTTTTTTTTTCCATAGATTCTATACAAATTTACAATACCCAATTGCCTCAGACGTCTATTCAAAGATTTGTCGATTTAAATTGATGATTTGACCTTTCTAACTACGATTTTCATGAGCTGTTCGGAATTCGAATCAAAGTGTCCGGAATACGAGGCAAAAGCGAAGAGGCGTCCAGAATAAGAATCAAGAAAAGGCTACACATTTCCATTTATTTAAAATTATTCCTGTTGCGGAATCGAAATCTTCACTCAACATTCGAATGTTAAGTGTTTTGAAGGCTCGATAACGCAGAAGAATTATACTGCCCATAACTGCATATCTGTAACATTCGACAAAAGTAGGCATTAAGTTAATGGGATACCAAGTTTGCATTTTATTGCAGTATGGGAGGAAACTATAATTTAAAAAAAATCACTAAGAATTCAAAAGTGCTTATATGAGGCTGAAATTTTGTACAACTCATATCGCATATTGGGTGGATAGTCAGAAAATAATTCTGATATAAATTTCGTTGCTACTGCATTATGAGGCTCATGTATAATCTCAATGTGACTGTTATGCGGTTACAATTGCCAATGTGACAAAACAACTTGGTATTTTTTTCAAATTTTCTAGAACAATCTCACATATTTCAGTAAGTTGATCGAAAGTATTTGTCATTTGTTGACTCTCCTCGGTATTAACTCGAAATTGTCAAAAATGTCGAATGTGACTGTTATGCAGTTATGAACAGTATACATAATGATTTATTTTATATGCTTTCTGATGAGTTATACTTCACTGAGGGCTTAAGTGTCCGTAATATGAATCAGAACGGTATAGGATATCTTCCCTAGCTTCATAAAAGAGCTCTTTAAAAAAATACTATACTGTTCATTTGCATTTGAGGATTTTTCAAAGAATTCCTAAGAGAATTCCTATGCCAGTTTCTCCAGTTTGCCATACATGACTTTTTACAGCAATACTTTGATATAACATAACTCGATTTTTATATTCGTTACGTTACATCGAGGTTGCGTTATATCGAAGCAAGTTTTTTTTTGTATCTAAATTTAGTTCAACATGTATGCTTTTATTGGAAAATGGATCATGAATTGATGTTATTGACCTAGCAAGCATTTTCAGTCTTTCTTACCTTAGCCATTAGTGCGACTATAGGGGACTGTCTAAGAGAACACCGACCCTAGGCAATTATGGGACTTGAAGAATTTTGTTATGAGGGACTCTTGAAATAAATCCATTTGTTATTTCTTGACAGAATATTAGAATAAATTCCTAAAGGATTCTTTAAAAAACGTATCAGTAAATTGATTAAGGAATCACTAGAAAACACCATTCAAAGAAAAACTAACGTTGAGATATTTTCCATGGAAAAGTTTCAGAACGAATACGTTGTGAGAGTATCGGCATTATTCCAGGAGAATTCTCTGGGGGGTCTGGAAATCTTGATAAGTTTTGGACGAATTCCCGAATATATTTTGTAAAACAAAATATCAGTAGGATATTCTATAGACGAAAACTTTAAAGATTACTTGGAGAACCTACTGAAAAAAATCCTAAAGAACTTTCTTAAGAAATTCCTGATGGAATCAAATGAAAGGATTTCGTAATTAATTTACTGACGATATTTCGAGAAGATTGTTTTTTAGGTTTTTGGACGAATATCTGTACGAGTTTAATTGCTAGGGCATTTCAAGAATCATTACTGGATAGTTCTTCGAAAGAGTCGCTGGAAGAATTCATGATAAACTGCTGGAATAATTTATGAATTTCTATACTCCGGAAAAATTAAAGTATCGTAGGCAGAATGATTTGAAGAATTTATAGTTGAATCTTCTTTATATCCTGGAGAATTCACTTGGTGAAATTCTTGTTCAAAGGCATAAAAGAATTCATAGATATATTTGAAAAAGAAGCTATTGGAGAAATTCAAAATTCTTGAATTTAAAATCCCTAGAATCCGGAATTCTTTGGAAACAGTTCTTGGACATATTCTGGATAAAATCCTGGAGGAATTTAATCACAATTTTCTTATGAAATTTCTCAAGAAATCCTTGGGATGGGAATCTGTTAAGTCAATACTGATCAAATGTTTCTAGAAACTCTTGGAGCAATCTCTGAAATCGCTTTGAAAAAAAAAATCTGGTGGAATCCCTGGAATTATTTTTGAGGAATATCTCAGAAGCTTTTATGCATGAATATCATGAGGGTTAACTAGTGGAATTGCTACAAGATCACTGTCACAATTAAAAAAAATCTCTAAGAACTCTATATTCTTTAATTCCGAAGTAATCTTAGGGACAATCTCTGGAGTAATTACTGAAGGAATTCACTGGTTAAAATCTGAACGATAATTTGAAATTTTTTTTATAGAAAATCCTTTGAGAAAATACTATTTGAAATCATAAAGATATTGTTAACGGGAATCTTGGTGGAAGTTAAGAGAAAACGTAAAATCATTGTGAACATTCCTGGAGTACTTATTTTCTTGAACAATTTCAGGAAGGTTTTATGAAGAAATTTATGCTGGAATCTCTAAGGTAACTTTTATGGTTATCCTAAGGAGAATTCTACATTGGATTTTTTTAGGGTTTATTAATTTTTAGGAAGTTCGTGAAAATCACAAAATGAACTCTTGAGAAAATCTTTGGTTTTCATTTTGTAATTAGTTAGCATAATTTAAGGCTTTTCTGCCATCGAGAATTTCAAAATCATTGCTTTCCAGAGCTACTCTTGCAGCTAATATATCAACTGACATGGCAATTCACTGGAAGTCCTCTCGATAATTTTAAGTAAACTAATGTATTTTTAAACAAGAATTAAAAAAGAAGAACTGTAGGCTCATTAACAGACATTTGTGTCATTAAACGATTACAGCAACATTACCAACATATCAACATAAGTTCCATCATTTTAGTCATAATTCTATAAAAGCTATTTGGTCATCGTTTATTTCAACAGTTGATTTCACATTAGCGTTCGCATTTGAACAGCGTTCACATTACTTTCTTGAGGGCCCCTAAATGGAACACCGCACCGGGCCCCAAAAACCCTAGCTACGCCACTGAAATGGTCCCAATGTTTACGTTTCAAAACAACCCGGGCAATATGCCCCTCCCATAGAAAAAAGGTCCACAGCGCTGTAGAAATGTTTTCGAGCATAATTACACCACTTGCTAAGTTTAAAGAGGTCCATTAGCAATCGTCTCCCGGTAAAAGTTTTTGTAATAAGTACAATAGTAAAGAATGGCTTTCATTCACCCTGAGGCTTGCTTATCAAAGGTAAAATTTTAAACCATCTGAGAATTATATATATTTAATCAATTACAACCAAAATCACAAATACTCTACGTCTGGCGATACTCTAATACCCCGACTAACAGATCATATCAAAATTATATCACAAATAAATCATATTGAGTTATAAATATCTCCCGTTGATTTAATTTAGATATGATGTAATATTTTTCCAATATTTCATAACAAGATTATATCGAAAGGTGTTACAATTAATTTTATAACACATTACAATCTTGTTATAACTGGAACAGAATTTTAGCTCCATTCATCATTATAACCCAATTGTATCATAGATTGTTATTTTAACAGGCCATGATATAATTGAGTTTTTTTGTATGAAGAACATTCACCCAGAACGAGTAAGTTTGTCGTTTAGATACATCTTTAACTGTGAAGTCATGTTTTTCAGCTCAGACGCAGAAGAATTAAAAAAACACCAAGTCCATTTATATGAGCTGAGAAGACGTAGAACCAGTTGAGCTTTCATCACCCTTTACTTCAAGTGTACCAAAAGCATCAACGGTAGGGGTGTCAAGTCCATACGGGTGATATGGCACTTGACTTGGTTTTTTAAGAACAGTATAGTACTTTTTTATTTCATTTCCGCCATTTTCTTCAAATAGACTTACACACTTAAAAATATTTACCCAAAATATAAGTAAAATTATAAAGTTTTACCCTATTTTTACCCTAATTACTTTTTTACTCAAAGCGGTATTTGTAACAAAATATGATACAATTTTGATATGCTGTAGTGTAAAATTTTAGTTATTTTAACAACATCCTGCATCTAATTTATACAAAAATAGATCGTAACTAACTAACTCATCAAGTTATAATTTTGATAGCTTCAGCTAGTCGGGATTAGACTTTAGATGATGCCGTTGATACTACAACATGTAGGTTAGAGTGATGCAAATTTTGAAATTTTTGCTCCCCTATGCTTAAACGATGTTTATTATGGTAAATAGCATCTTCCCAAAATTTGAAGTGATTCGGAAGAAATTTGACTGTGCACACGCCATTTGAAGTTTGTATGGAGATTACTATGGAAAACGCTCACCTTTTGTGTTCAGCCCTATATATATAGTCGTCATAATATTTTATGGAAAAGTGAACAAGCTCTACTCATGTGAAATCCTTGCAGCTACTACTTTGCCGAAGACCACATTTCGATTGGACGTCAGGATAAATTGCTATTCATAATCATAAAGTGGGTTTGCATTTTGCATGCTCAACCAACTGCTCGGCAGGCAACAGTGGTGTTCCTGGCGGGTAGAATAGATCAAAGTAATCCAGGCTACTATGTTCTACAGCAAAACAGCATTGTTGCTCTGAAAGTAATTGAATGATCATCTCAGCATGATTCACACTTTGTTATCAATGATAACAAATTATCCTTACGTCCAATTAAAATGTGGTCTTCGGCAAAGACGAAATCACATGAGCAGAGTATGTTCACTTGTCCATAGATTATTATGACGAGCAGTTAGAGCACTAAACACAAAAGGTTTGCCTTTTCCATAGTAATCTCCATGTAAACTTCAAATGGCGTGTGCACAACCAAATCTCTTCCAAATCACTTCAAATTTTGGGAGAATGATTTTTATCATAATTGACATCGTTTAAGCATAGGGGAGCAGAAACTTCAAAATTTGCATCAGTCTAATGTAGGTAGTTCGAACTTTTCGAAGACATTTGTTCCACGCGGTTAATCTATTAAGTTTTCAGTTGAAACGGGTGTTCGGTTCTCCAGATTTGTGATCTTGAAAATTTAAAGTTTGGTACTTTAAAGTTCGATTCATCTTCACCTTAAAGCCTACAAACGGAGCTTTGTTGTGGTATTCCGATGTGACTAAACTCTGAAAAAACTCAGCGCAGGAAAGTAGATCATTGCATCACAGGCGTGATGAAAAACAGCCTATTACGGTGAGAAATTGCAAATGCTACCATAGGGCTCTGCACTGTTTTGCTTTTGCTTGGGATTTTGACTTTTACTGGCCTTGTTGTACACAAATTTTATGTAACAGTGAAAGAGAGAGAAATATTTCTGTGCAATGGCCCATAGGCCATTATTATCGAATTGCATGCAAAATATAGAGCAGTTTATTTAGCTGCATAGATTGAACAAGTTTTTTTTTTATTCGAAAACATGATCCAAAGATTATTAAACACTAGAAAATCAGCAACATCTTGAATCAAAGATCCATCGGTTAAATAAAATTGATCCTTATTAATGCCTTCAAATTCTCGTTTCAAAAATGAGTTCGCAATGCAAGGTTGAAATCAATAAGAGGTTGAAAAGTATTAATATTTAATTTATAATTAAGAAAACCAATGGAAGAAACGCCAGCTTCTCATTTGTATTGGATACTAGACAAAAACATTTAATATTTTACTGGTAGGATTGATTTCATATAATGATTTGAAAGTATCAATGATTGGATGATTTAATGAAAATGAATGCTTTCAATTGCGATGACTAATTTCTTTCTTGAAGTTTTATCGGCTCCATCAGTGTTGAGGCAGGTAAACGACTTTTGCTTCTATTTCTGTCGATACTGGATCAAATCAATCAATCATCACACTAATTTATAATTATAGAAACCATTGAAGTAGTTCAACAACGGCGAAATGTCAGAGAAAAAAAAAGCAAAAGTTGTTTTAGGTGCCTAATAGAGCCGATAAAACATTAGGAATAAATCAAATACATTGCATTAAAATTTGCAATTTAACTTTATAAATCGAATTTTTAAAAGTAAACACCAGCCAATACTTCAGCAAATTAAATATGGGTAGAGTTCGGAAGTTTGGAGTTCGGATGTAAAACATCTTTATTCCATGACTGAACGAATACTTGTTTTAAAAAGAGAAAGATGTGCTTCCCACCATGTACCAGGAAGCGTTCGAAGGAAGTTAATTCTTCTGAAACAAACTTTTTGAGAGTATACAATTTTACGTTTCCAATTTACTTTCGAATCAAACCATATACTAAAATATTTATAATCCAAAAATTGTTCAATTTAATGCACATTTAGATATAATGTGATATTGTTTGTTGAGTGTTTTCGTGAAAAATAATATATCAGATTCCCTGTTTTAAATATTGTCTGCTTGCATAAAATGGCCTCTATTTTTACCACTAATAGACAAAACAAGGGGCCTTCCTTAACCAAGTGGTTAGAGTCCGCGGCTTCAAAGCAAAGCCATGATGAAGGTGTCTGGGTTCGAATCCCGATCGGTCCAGGATCTTTTCGTAATTGAAATTTTCTTTGACTTCACTAGGCATAAGGTATCATCGTATCTGCCACACGATATACGAATGCAAAAATGGCAACTTGGCAAAGAAAGCTCTCAGTTAATAACTGTGGAAGTGCTCATAAGAACACTAAGCTGAGAAGCAGGCGCTGTCCCAGTGAGGACGTTAATGCCAAAAAGAAGATGAAAGACAAAACATTATCATCAGGTATACGGTAGAAGCACCGGCTGCCTAAGAGGAAATGTCTTTAAAAATTTTATGGGAAGCCCTGTTCAAACGACTAATTTGTAAAACGTAAGTTTTCAATCCATACTATAATGTATGGAAGTTAAAATTATAAGGAAAAGAATTATTTTTCCTATAATAAATCTTCAATCTGTTTAGTGGAATACCTATAAGTAGATGAAAAAAAAACGAATTTAGTACTATACCATGCAATTCCACAAGAGTTTGTATCTTTTGACAGATTCGCGTATTTCGACCTCAACTGTAAGGCCGTCTTCAGTGTCGTGTACAAGACTGTAGTCAGTTACAGTTTAGGTTGTGGAAATAAATGGTATAGTACTAAATTCGGTTTTTCATCTACTTATTTTTCTTATGCTTCAAATCAACTCGGACGAGTTAATGAATGTAGCTCAATCATGTGAAAGTGATCTACTGGACACAAAAGGTTTCATGCTGGTTGGCTAAGTAAATCGGTGTAAAATCCACTATGGCTACGACTGGCTTATGGCGATTGTACCCCGTTTGGCATAAAGTCGTTTGGCATAAGGTCGTTTGGCATAAAGCCGTTTGGCATAAAGTCGTTTGGCATAATGGTCGTTTGGCATAATGGCCGTTTGGCATAATGGTCATTTGGCATAATGGCCGTTTGGCATAATGATTGACTTGAAATAAATATCGGCATTTTTTAAGCTTTTACCAAGATCAACACCACCGAGCCCACAGCAAAAAATTTTAGTAGGTTCTAAACAAGCGTGGTGTTCGTTCAGAGATTATCCGAGTTAAGAATTTCAAAAAAATGTTGTGACATTATAGACCATTACTAAATAAAACTCGTGACGGGTCTCTACATCTCAGAACATAGAGTACCCTTGAGCTTGTTGCGATATACATATTTGAAAACAGTAAATTGGCAAGGAAAGTTCGCAGTTATTCATCAAGAGAACGCTCATAGAATATTTCGCTGCATATCAAGCTCAGTCCCAGTTTGGACGTAACACTCGATGAAAATTACTTGATAAAAGAATGATTTTTTTTTTTTTGCAAAATATGAAAAGCTCTAATCAAAAGATCTATTAATGCGACTTAATGCAAAAATAGTCTTCATACGAGAGCAGAATATTTTTCGTTTAAAATGTTTCAGACTCTAACGCAAAAAAAATCTTTTCACGGCACAGGTCAATTGAACAACACATCTTTAAAAGAAAAAAATGTGGCAAAACTTTTCAACGGTTCAATATAAATTCTAATTTTGGAAGTGTACATCAAAAACACCGTCTATTATCGAGAAAAGGGAAAATTTGTGATTGAAATAATATATTTTCCAGCATATCTCGTAAGGAGATCACGCGTTTGCCCCAAAAAAAGTGTATATTGAATATTGGCAGGTTCTGAAATAATTATAATTCTAAAAACACATCTGGCAAGAATTGATAATAAAAATCGTTCACAATTAGCTTTACTAAATAATAAAATTTATAACAGTATAAACATAAAGAACAGCTTATTTTTAAAAGAAGGCAAAATTTACAATTAAACCAATACAAAGAATTGACGCCAAAAATTATTGCGGCAATGACTGGTTCCCCTGAAAAGTGGTGACGAGAAAGAACGATAAACAGTCAAAAGAAGGAAGTATTCTGTCATTCTCGGCTATACACATGTTGGCAAAAATGCTGAAGACGGTAAAACTCGAAAAAACCGCCAATTTAATAAAGAAGGGTGCATATTAGATGGTCAGTATATAGTTACGACAATTATGGGTGCTTAAAATTTTCCGGGAGAGTGGGCTAGTCGAGGAAACGGGATATTCGGGAAATGGCATTCGGGGAAACGACATTCGGGGAAACGACATTCGGGGAAAAGTAACACAACCCATCAAAGTAACTGCAGTAATCGATTTCTCTTTTCGCTGATAATTTGAGCAGATCAATGTTATCGATTGCCGCCCTTTTGTCAGTTGTATACAAAAATACTTTAAAAATATAGCTCCAAAGAACAGCCTATGTATAAAAGAAGGAGAAATTTATTGAAATTTAAAATCAACAGTTTTCATACCTATAATAATGGTTACATCATATTTAGGGAAAAAAATAGAACAATTAATAGAAGGGTAAATTTGTGCTAAATATATACAAATCTTCAGTGCAAAAATTTGTTCCAATAGCGAAACTCAAAAGAAGAATTAATATATGAAAGAAGGGTAATTTCTGGATAAATAATAAAATACTATTGGCAATACCTTTCCTAATATGCTTAAATTTATTCAAGAGCGAATGATTGTTGATTAGAGTGCCATTTTGTATCAATTGACTCCAAAACAAGTCTTGTGTCATCAGAAAGATTCAATAGAAACGTAAAAACGAAAATTGAGAAATTCTTGGTTTCAGATTCATTATGCCAAACGACTATTATGCTAAACGACCATTATGCCAAACAACCATTATGCCAAACGACTTTATGCCAAATGACCATTATGCCAAACGACTTTATGCCAAACGGCTTTATGCCAAACGGCTTTATGCCAAACGACTTTATGCCAAATGACCTACCACCCTTATGGCCGGTGCTTCTACCCTACCACTAAACAGCTCGTAGATTTATTATCAAATTTTTGTTTTCAAATAACAGTTGTAAATGAGGTTACTCTCATACAATCTAACGTTACTTAATGCTAACATAGCGCAACTTGGTGCTTTTGTGGGCTTTGTGGCCGTGCAGATAGTGGCGTTAGTCGTTTAGAACCACGAGGTGTGGGTTCGATTCCCGCTGCAGTTAGTGTAAACTTTTCGTCAAACGAAAAAATAATCAATAGGTTATTGGGTGTTTCGTGTTGTCCGTTGCCTGATATATGTGATTGTTTAGTCAGTGCCCTTTGTCTGAAGACGGTGTAAATTGTCTTTTTTATAATAAGCTCTATTTGAACTGTCCAAAGCAGTATACAAGTCAAAATTGAAAAAATGCTCCTGTCTTTCATTATTAAACGGATTAAAGCTGTGCATATATTTTTAATTATAGTAGGTATAACATGTTTCACACTTTAGACTTATTCTTTGAGCCTTTTACCAGAGGTAACATGGCCCTACTATTTTTCTTACAATTTTCATTAGGTCGCTGTGAATCAATGTCTGCATTTTATTAAAAAAGCCTTCATTGGAGTTGAAAAAGTACGTAGAAATACCATCATAGACGAATACTATAGTCATAACTTTTTATAACGATACGAATTTATTTCATCCTTTTGGATTTCACACATCGCTTGATATTACTCACACAAATGAAAACTGGAATTTAGAATCGCTAAAAACAGATTTTTTTTCAAATCCATGCGTTGGAGCTACGTCGGACCTTGTGTAGCATACTAGATCCGCTGTCCAGCGCTATGCCCGACGTTAGTTTTGACGTATAGATATGGAGAAAATGGTTCCACTGTAACGTTCATACTGGTTTCTAATACGACCTCCAAAAAAAATTCTTTAAATTGCCCTGAATCTCAACTATCCACTTCAAGTTAAATAAAAATAATCGATAATAAAAAGGGAGCGTATCGATAGTACGATATACTGGGAATACCAGAAAAACTCTTTCATCGTGTTATTTCCTCAGCTTTCATAAAATTAGCAGCAACTGAAATTCTAAAATATTAAAAAAAGATTAAATCATTTATAATACAAGATATAAGTGTGCAGTGTAAAATTTTTTTCTATTCAATGGTTCTTCCTTCTGAACGAAGTCATCACTATAGTTTTCATATGTCAAAGGCTCCGGCTTTCAACTGAAAAATTTGAGGGGACCCGAGGGCCATGGCTCCGAGTTATAGTACCGTAGTAAAAATTGGTTTTCATGTCTACCTCGATGGTCCATTGAAATACATGTTCTATAACTCGATACCTTCCTAACTCGATGGTCCCTTCAATATCTGTATCATGGATCGCATCGTCAAATTTTCGTGACTCTCAGATCCTAACCCAATATCCTTTCCATGACTACTGTGAAGATGCAGAGGTATACTCGGTCTCTAGTAACAACGGTTATCTAACTAACATTCCTTCCCTTCCTCGATGACCGTAAGGATGTGGCCGGCACAGTTATTGACTTGTAAATTTTGAGCTCTCGATTTGTGCACATTGAGAATGGTAAGTTAATCCCAAACTCCATTCATTGAATCTCTGTACAACTTCGATTGTTCTGGTCAACCACGGAGAAGCAATTAAATATTGTACGGTTATCTATACTCATGCTCATATCAGTCTACATATTTGTATCCCAGTAGTATTTCAACAAGCATTACCATGTCTGCTCCTACATTAGTGTTCACCTACAGCAACCTGCGTAAATCGGTCACATGCTTCACCCAATTAGTCTCAAATATAGGAAGCCCAATCGAATGCTTTTTGTGCAATCAATCTACCTCTTGGGGATGCCCGCAGGAATTTCACTCAAATTCTGAAGCGTGCCATCGTAGCTACCGTGTACGTTCCCCGATGCAAGGTGGGTAAAGGATTCCACCTTGTTCTTTCCTGGAACACAATCTTCGTTCGCACTTTCCCCAGAAACGGAATGCGTTGGCTGGGAGGGGGCTTGCAAGAGCTTAATTTGAATAATTTAACTTCATTAAATTTATGCTGGCGATAATAAAATGAATATTTCACACTCCACTGGGCCGGGTGCGAAAGCGACACCACTCTCCCTCTCTCTTTCTCCACAATTGCCTTCCATTTCCCACCTACCACAATCGGCTTTAATAACCGAGGTGGCGGTGCGTCGCGTCGGATCGCTTCGCTTAGCGCTGGTGCTTTTAAGCGGAGATAAAAGGCCTAGTTACGAAGAAGAAGCACATTTCAGTGGGGGTGTTAAGGTGGGAGAAATTCAGAGAAATCCCCACAGATTCATGCACAGTCGATGGAAATTTGTTCCCAGGGAACTACTTGACGAGTAGTTTGGAGAATTTGAGAAACTGGCAACCCTGCTCGTCAGGGGTATCAATGTTGCCAAAGCATCTATAAAATTAGCTGTTTGTCCGCCACCCAGTAGCTTTGTGGAAAATGGAATATCGAGAGTAGATAATTCATAAAATAAATAAGTCGTAAATTAGGTGATCGAGGGGGAAGAGGGTTTTGGTTTTTCATGAAGAACCGAGAAGGGGAAAATGAGGAAATGTATCGATAGCAACCGACTGAGCGCAACACTCTAGCAGGTACTCTAGCTTCGACCAACTGGGATGGAAATCGAGCCAAATAGACGAGCAGTTTCCAGTTGTGTGCACATAGACCAGCTAGATAGAGACGTGTTTCTTGGCAAATGAAGGCAATTGCTGCACCGTTGTCGTACGGAACAGTGGTGCATTAAAATGTCGGGTCTAATAATAAGATGTCAGGGCGAACAAATTGCAAGAAGGCGAAATAGTGGCTGTCATTTTGAGTGACTTCATAGACTTGAATAATTATAGGAAGCTCATTTGCATCATAGTTTAGGGCACTGGGGAAGTGAACAATTCACATTTCCCATGATATCATTCTAGGTGAGAAAAGTCTGCAATCTTTCAACTTCCAACTGTGGCCAATAAAGAAAATTACGACTGTTTTCGCCTTCCTAAACTTGTTTTCCCCTTCATTATCCCATCAGGCATTCATTTCTCAAACAACTTCCAGCATAGATTACGCCATTCCATACTCGGGAGCACTTAATCATAATCACAAGCACCATAAATCAGATGGTTTAAACGTTTCGTCCGGGCACACAACCAAGCATTGTTCTTATCCAACTGCAGGCACCAACCGAAGTTTGAATAAGAAAATTTTGGACTTTTACCAGACAACTTTTTCCCTTCCGCTCCCAGGAGCAGGCAAAGACTGGCGGCAATGGTGATTGTTTGAAATGTACGTAATGATGATGATGAAGCCACACTCGGTGGGAGGGGTTTTGGGCGGCCAATAATTCTATGCCATGTTTCGATCTTGCAGCTGCTACTTTTGCTATGGCTGCAGGCGAACTGTTTCAGCACTGAGATTGTTGATACATATGTCCGGAACATGAAATAATGTGCATTGCATACGCTCCGATGAATCTTTGACGTTTATTTGATTTACAAAAATAACACATCTGTAATTTTTTGATATAATATACAATTTTATTTTGTCTTTTGAACGCCGTCAAAAGATATTTTTTATGTTTGCCCCAATCAGAGATATTCACAATCAAAGTAGGCATGTTTTTGAGAGAAAAACAACAATAACTCCTTAACGGAAGGAGATAGCGAGTTTCTTCATTCACCATTTCGCATTTTTCAAAGCTCTAAAAGTGTTTCATAGACTATTTTGATGAGAAATTTGAGTTGAAAACTCTAGAGCCAGAAAACCAGTTTTGTTCGGGCCACCCTATGTCACCGTAGGAAAAAAGGTCTAAATCGGTCAATTTAAGAGATACAAAAAAGCTTTTTTTGACAAAGTTGCTTGAAATTGAATGGTCTACAACTTTGCTGAAGCTTGTATAATATAATAACTACAAATAAGAAAGTTAGCTACACAATTTCTATGAAAATGTGGTACACCCTAATTTTCAATAAAATCAAACAAAGGGCTCAACTAATACAAACAACTTTGTAGAAGACCGTTTTTATCTAATGTTTCATTCTAAAGCTCAAAATGCATCTTTCCGCGTAAAACTGATTCCTGGACCATAGTGCAATGTCATCCGCGCAGCAGACAAATTGTCCGGATTTCGCGAATATCAGACTTCAACTGTTAAGCCCGGATCTCAGCATGACACTTTCAAGCGCAATTATGAACAGCAGGCACGATAGTCCATCACCCTGTCGAGTGGTCGTCGATGAAACCCGCTTAATAACTTCTCATGAACTCGTTTACTTTAGGTTATAGACGACGGAAGATAATTTGGGATAGCACTCAACGTAACGACCCTGTAACGACCCGCGTTACAGCCCCACGATCTAAACTGTAATACCAGGGTTCACACTAGAATCCCAATATCCACACTAGATTCCTAGGATCCACAATGACACACCTCGATTCAAACAACTATCCCAGTATTCACACTGAAATACAACAAATCAAACAGGAATCCCAATACATAAATTAGAATAAAAAAAAGTAAGAGGTTGTTTCAGAGATACAACCGCCAAGTTGACGTTGGACAACGTTAGCTACTTCTATTTCCTGGCTTGAGACCGTCACGAACTTATGAAAGATTGCTACTGAAAATCCAATCAATTTTCATACTATTTGTTGCATGTCAATTCTGACCTATTATGGACATTGTGTGTTATTATTTTGTTGGTTCGGTTAACACTTCAGCACCGATAGAATCGGTCGATGGAAGAAGAAGCATGAGCGGACACTCTTGCTTCCCAAACAAATTTTCCGATCGAACGTTAGGTCCACGTATGATCCACTAAGATTGGTTGCTTTAGTGGGTTCCGAAGCCAATTTGAGGTTGAGGTACTTCTCCATGATAGGGGGGTTCGTAGCCTTGAGGTTACGCTTTCGCTTCATAAGCGGAAGGTCATGGATTCAATTCCCAGCCCCTCCACAAAAAAAAACCGTCCAGCCACCAGAAGACACCGCACGGAGGAGCGTGCTTTGTGGAGCACATTCATCCTCCGTCAGTATCAGATGGTGACTGAGACAAACTGACCCTCTTCGCAGGCAGCTAGCCTCACTAACAGCAGAGCTCTCTCCTACCTGCTCGGTGTGAGAGTGAAAGAGTAGGAGAGAGTGAAAGTTGATGTAAATATATAAGTTAAAAATAGATCTGTATCGATAAAGAAGCTACAGATTGACTGATTCCGGCACAGTAGTGGCCACGAGCACAGAGTGCCTTAAAAAAAAATACTTCTCCATGAAGTCCGCGAGCTCCATGTTTTTCTCTTTGCTCAAATCGATGTTAAAGTTGCCAGTCACGATGATTGGCATGATCTCCTTTTGATACTCGAAGAAGTTCCTCACCATGAAGAACTTCTTCTGCATCGTCGTGGTATCCGGGGAAATGTAGAGGCAAATCTGCGATTCCAGAGTTCGGCCGTCATGGTCCTGTAGGAAGCGAGTCGTCCAACTGATCGATTTGTTTGAGGATACCAACCAGTGCGCGATCCACACCAAGCGTGTCAGCTGCATGCTGAAGGACATCTAGCTGACTCGTCGTATCCGTGGAGAACGCGCTGTAATAGGGCGATATTCAAAACTCAAAAGGCAATAGATGGCTCTTTTTCAATGGTAGTAAAAACGAAATCCTGAAGCAAAGATAGCACCATGGAAGATAAACTAAACACAAAAAGTTATGTATTCACTTTACACTTGATTTCTAATCACTACTTTTTTGATTCAGTTTCCTAATTGCAAGCAATTTACGATTTTCATTATTTTCCATACGTTTTGACAGTTCTCCGACTACCATTCTTCCATGCGCTTGTGTTGAAAGTTTGAGAAATTTGAGAATCCAGCGTAGCGCGATCAGTGAGCGGAATACAAACATCAGTGTCGCCGCTCGGCGGCCGGTAAGAGAAACTGAATGTTCGAAAGGTTGTTGTCTGTAATTTTTGCCGCTGGCGCCAACTGTTAACGTTTGAGAACAAAATAAACAGTCGTTACCCTATTGAATTGCAGCACAATTTCAAACAAAACTGCCCTTTCAGGGTCACAACAATGCATTCGACGTAAAAGAGTTACAACCAGAGATATTTTATCTATTACTATTAATTGATTAATTAATTTATTTATTTATCAGTTATAATTTTGGTTGATTAGTTTTCAACGGAGATAAATGGCAAACAAAGTTTTACTTTGTTTCATTCTTCTCTGTGTGCGTATTTCGATTCGATTGCCAATTTCTTACCAAATCAAAACATCAACAAAGCTGTTGCTGATTAGTTTTAGCTCTTTATTTGACAAGTTGATACTCTGATCGCTCTAGCATGCATTTACATGTAGATAGCGAGGACGACAACGACATTATTCAAAGTAAGTAAAGTTTGTAAGGATGCTTAAAATACATCCCTGAGCCTGATTTCATCTTCTAAACTCGTACCAATTAGCTTATACGGTTAGAATAACTAAATTTCTGTTAGATACCGTCGATGGGGGTGACAATGGGTCTAGGGGGTGAGATTGGGTCAAAACGGAAAAATATGTTTTGTGAAATATTTCAGCTAATAACGCTGATATTACTAAAATTTATAATTCATATGTTAGGGAACATATTATTACACATAATTCATAACAATATACATTTTTAGAAATAGTAGTTTTTGTATACTACATCAATAAACTTGCATGTTGAAACTAGATAAAATTTACAACATTAAATTTCTCCTGTACAAAGTATCACGCATGTACTCTAGCCTCTATCGTTGTATTAGTAGAATGTTGAAAGTCTTTTCATTATACATCACAGGTATTTTCCGGAATCTGTTTGATTTTCCCATAAAAAAAATCATTTTTTTCTGTACGATGTCTAAAACATTGAAAATGGGGGTGAGATTGGGTCAAGCAAGAACGATAGTTAAGGAAATTACAAGTCCACTTTTTTGACATTTTACGATGCCGGGTGTTCTCTTTTTTCATTAATATGTGTTTATTTTTTCTAAATACAGCATCTCTGAAACATCAAACAAGTCTACTTGAGTATTCCGTGCATTGAATAACAATACAACGCATTATGACAACTTCTCAAACCAGCAATTGTGTTTCGTGCGCAGCAGCATCGTAAATTTTTATCAAAAAAGTGTTTTTTTTCTAAATTTGATTATTTATCAGTGTTTTCATATTATAGAAACATCTCACGGAAGTACAAATGAGTTGGATCGCTGAAATACTGGGATTATGACGTCAATTTCTGCCTGAAATTTATTGATCGTGGAATGTCGCACCGAAATTTAACTATTTGCGAAGGTTTAAAATAATCACTGTTTCAGTACACATTTGGGGAAACTGAATGGGTTTTATAGCAATGGGGATGAGACTTTGAAGACAAATTGAGGGAAAAAAAAAGAAAATTTATGTAAACTTGACGATAAATGTTGGGTTTACGTATTTTTCTCATAGCTCTTCAATTTTCAGTATAATCTTTCTTTTAAGTGGGTTTATCATACTTGTGAAACATTTTAGATATCTTTTTGTCTTGTTTGCATCGTTTTTTGTCAAAATTTTTCAGTTGTGAATGGTTTTGAAATCATATTCTCAAAAACAAGTTATTTCAATTATAGTGACCCAATGTCACCCCCTCTATGGGGTGAGATTGGGTCATTTTTCATTCACTTGTGGTGCCGCTGTGAATAAATATTTGTCTCTAATTTTTTGAACAGTTGTTAATATACCATCAAAGTACATACACACCAAATTTGAAGTTTATTGGAGTTAAATTGCGATAGTTATTCAAAAAATAAATCGCACATATCCATTTTTGACCCATTGTCACCCCCAACGACGGTATCAGAGATTTCCTTAGAAAATTGCCTACATTTAGGCGTTTTCATCGCATTTCTTGAAATTAACTATTCATGGTTGCTTTAAATATTGCATTATTAAGAATTTAGCAAGCATATTTGGATTCAGGGAGCTCATATTTATTGTACAGAGGCGTTTCAAAAAATAACAATAATCGCATTGACAAGTGATCAATTTCACCTCGAAATGAGATTGCCCGATTTTTTATTTAAGGGACGATTTTTAGCATTAAAAACACATTTGTTGGAAAATTTTGGTACATGGGCCAAAGAGGCTGACCGTCGTCCTTGTTTTCCTGCATTCAGTTGATTGGTATTTTCAATATTATTGAAAACAGACAAGAAAATCTATGAAAAATGATCTATTTCACCCGAAATTACGGTACATGTTAACTTCAAAACGTCAAAACCTTATAACAGCAAGAAAAATGTGCTTTTCTATGAAAAGTAAGACATGCTTTGATATTTACCAATTTTTCAATAGTTAAGTCATAAAAATCAATAGTTTTCATTATTGGAGTCGATTCGTAGAAAGATTTCCAATCGATAGGTGCAAGAATCTTGGAAATCTATCAGAGCCTTAGGAAGTTATTAACAGACAAAATCTAACCACTTTTCGTGACGCGAGCAATTTTTCATTTTTCGAAATTGTGCCCCAGTATGTTGCCGTAAGACGTTATCCTACGTCAAAATAAGAAGCATAAGATCCAAAATGCAGTAGTACAATCTAAACAAGAATCCCAGGATTCACACTAAAACTCTAGGAACCAGACAGAAAAACCTGGATACATATTTCAATTTAAGGATACATTTTAAAATTCCAGAACCCGCATGAAATACCAGAATTCACGCAGGAAACCCAGGATCCACAAATAAATTCCAGCTTCCACATTTGAATCCCAGCTACTACAATGGAATCGTAGGATCTACACTGTAGTCCCTGGATCCGAACTGAAGTCTCAGGTTCCGCAATGGTTTTCCAGGATACAAACTGGAATCGCAGTATCAACACTGCAATACCAGGACTCACACTAGAAACCCAGGATCCATACTGAAATCCAATGATTCACACTGGAATCCCAAGTCCCACACTGGAATCCTATGTTCTAATCTAAAATTCACACTGGAAACCCAGAATTCACATTGCCTTCCAAGAATCTACATATATTGAAATTGTAGGATCCACACTGGAATCCAAGTATCCACACTGAAATACCAGAATTCACACTGGTATCCCAACTTCCACTCTGAATTCCTAAGATCAATACTAAAATCACAGGATCCACACTAGGATACCAGGACTACACTACTGGAACAGGAGGATCCATACTGGAATCCAAGAATCCACACTGAAATCCCACGCTGAAATCCGAGGATCCACACTAGAATACCACAATTAACGCTACAATCTTAGGATCCATACTGATATACCAGGATCCACACGAGAACCCCAGGATCCTCATTGGAATCCCAGCATTCTCACTGGATTCCCAGCATCCCAACTGAAATCCTGAGATTCACATTGCAATCCCAATATCTACATCGAACTCCTACATCAGGACATCCTCCAGGAACCACACCGAACTGGAATATCAGGATTGACACTGGAATCCAATGATCCACACTGGAATACCAAGATTCACGCTGTCACCCTACGATCCACATCATAGTACCATGATCTACTCTGACATCCTAAGATCTACACAACAATTGCAGGATTCACACTGGAATAAAGGGATCCATACTGAAATACCAGAATTCACACTGAAGTTCTAGTATTCACACTGGTATTCCAAGTTCCCCACAGAAATTCTGCGATTGACACTACAATCCCAGGATCTTTACTGAAATTCTACAATCTATACTACAATTCCAGGATCCCAACTGTAATCAAAAGATCCACAGTAAAGTTCTGCAATCCGCAATACAATGCAAGGATCCACATTGGAGTTCCAGGATCCACATTGCAATCCCAGATTTCACACTAAAATCCGGCGATCCACAATACAATGCCAGGATCCACACTGAAATCATACGATCTACACTACAATCCCAATACCCAAACCGGAAGCAAACGATCTACACTGAAATACCAGGATGCACATTCGAGACACAGAATCCACATTGCAGACCCGGGATCCACACTGGAATTCTATGACCCACACCGAAATCGCAGGACCCACACTGGAAACCTAGGATAAACACTGATATTCTGAGATCCAAACTACAACCCCAGGGTCTACACTGAAATCTTAAGATGCACACTACAGTACCAAGATCTGCACTGGAATCAAAGGATCCACACTAAAATACCAGAATCTACACTGCAATCCCATGATCTGCACTGGAATTCTCGATCCGTTCTGATAACTCAGAATTCACACGGAAATCCCGGATCCACACTGACATACCAGAACCCACACTGGAATCCCAGGATTCACATTGGAGTCTCAGGATCCATCTGAAATCTCAGAATTTACACTGGAATCCCGGAATCTACATTGGTTTCCATGATTTATTCTACAATCGTTCAAGAATTTCTTATTTGAAAATGCCTATTGTAACATACATGTAACATGCCGACTACAGGAATCAGCACAAAATATTGAAATATTTTATGCTTAAGCGCAACCTAATGGATGAATTTAGACTACCGCTAAGCTCTTTCACAACTTTGCCGAAGAAACTATCCATCCATTTTGTCTATAAAATTATCTATATTCATAAAATCAACTGATCTCAAAATAAATCGCAGGGCGTTAATAGGTTGAGAAAAATATACACTATACTAGCTCTTACAGTAAATGGTCCAACCATAATTTTTTCCACTTGTTTATACAGGTCGGACTCGATTATCCGGAGACTCGATAATCCGGGCACTCGATTATCCGGGATTCGATTATCCGGAATTTTAGACTCGATTATCCGGAATTTGTTTTTTGATGTTCTTTTTTTCGATTTTTATGCATAAATCTGAGATAATTTGGTATTGCCATATACAGTATGAATGATTTTGCAGTTTAGAACGTATTTAAGAAGAGGGGGTTTGAAAAAGTGTTTTTTTGTGTGTATGCTGGTCAGAAAATTGTTTTTCTTGTAAAAGCCCCTACTGTTCCTAGAAAAAAAATCTGGCTACACCACCGCATCATATAAATAAAATAACGAAAAAAAGATAATATTTTAGTTCTTTTATCAAAGATTTCAATATTTTTCTTAGTGATTCGATTATCCGGAAAATTCGATTATCCGGAGTGAAAAAAAAATCGACACTCCGGATAATCGAGTCCGACCTGTATTGGCTATTTTACATCATAGTTATTTTGTTTACTTAATAATCAATAAATTAAACACCGCTAGCGCATGACAGCTCACCATGACAGCATGTCTGAAAGAACTTGAAACTATTGAGAACCAGAGCTAAAGGTCCAAAGCACTGATAAAGGTGGATGGTTGTGATGGCTATGACCGTGGTCATCATGTGAAGAACAATCGGATTGACTTTACGGCAACAGACCCGGCAACGAATAAAGGACAACGATTGGAAAGTTGGATCTTGGAACGTGAGAACTTTGAATGAACCCGCGCATGTTGGGCTCCTGGCTCGTGAACTGCGGAATGTCGGCGTGAACGTGGCAGCTATCCAAGAAATACGCTGGCCGAGAACCGGAGAACATGAATTCCGAATCGCCAACACTTCATTCAAGTACCACATCTACTACAGCGATGGCAACAGAGCAGAACGTAAAGTTGGCTTCATAGTGATTGGGAAGCAGATGAAGCGAATTGTTCGATGGAAACCGGTAAGCGACCGAATCTGTGTGTTGATAATGAAGGGCAATTTCTTCAACTACAGCCTAATCAGCATATATGCACCGACGAACGATAAGCCCGATGACATGAAGGATGAGTTCTATGTGAGCCTGGATAAGATCTACGGAAAGTGTCCAAAACAAGATGTCAAGATAGTCATCGGCGACGTAAATGCGCAGATCGAGAAAGAAGATTTCATCCGACCCGTCATTGGAACGGAAAGTCTTTATTCCGTTACCAATGATAATGGCCTGCGGCTAGTAACCTTCGCTGCTGCTAGAGGGATAGCAATCAGCAATACCTACTACGCACGAAAGAATATCCGCAAACACACCTGGCGACACTCGAGTGGCGATGCCTGCTCCCAAATAGACCACGTGCTGGTTGATGGGCGACATTTCTCAGATGTCATGGATGCCAGACCTTCCGTGGCCCTAATATGGACTCGGATCATTATCTCGTTGTAGCAAAAATTCAGGCGCGGTTATCCAGCGTTACGAGTTCCAGAACAAACAGAACGCTGCGGTTCAATATACAGCGCTTGTCAACTGATGGGGTAGCTGCACAGTACCGCCAGCAGCTAGACGAGCAGTTGGGAAGAATCAACGTTGCTGGAGATGTCGACAGCCTATGGGACCCTATCCACGAAGCTGTGACAACAACTGCGCGGGAAGTGATTGGCACTGGTCAACGACGAAGACGAAACGAAAGGTTCCATGAAGAGTGCCAGAGAGTGACAGACATGGAGAATGTCGCTAGAAGCCGTATGCTTGTGGCTGGTACCCGACAGAACAGAGAGCGATATAGCGCAGCGAGAGCCGACGAAAAGCGAATCCACAGCAGAAAGAAAAGGCAGCACGAAGAAAGTGTGGTAGCTGAAGCTCAAGAAAGCATAAACCGGAATGATATGCGGAGATACTATGTAACGGCCATTGGTGCGCGGCACAAT
Organism: Aedes aegypti; assembly: GCF_002204515.2. Taxonomy (NCBI): domain Eukaryota; kingdom Metazoa; phylum Arthropoda; class Insecta; order Diptera; family Culicidae; genus Aedes; species Aedes aegypti. The sequence goes on along the minus strand of NC_035109.1, from coordinate 384,032,540 downwards.
ACCGTACCACTGCCCGCCATGTGCAATGATCGAGAAGGGAATTTGCTGACCGATAAAACGGCGGTGGCTGCCAGGTGGAAGGAGCACTGTCAGCAAATTAGAACGGTGAAAATGGAAATGTAGCGAGAAACAGGATGAACTTTGATGATGACAATCAAACTGTGACCCATCGACCATAGGAGAAGTTAATAAGGCTATCAGCGAGCTGAAGAACTGTAAGGCTGCAGGGAAGGGCGAGATCCCGGTCGAGCTTCTCAAGCACGGAAGTGAGCAGCTTTATCAGTCGATACACCGAGTACTTCTGAAGATATGGGAGGACAAAGAATTGCCCACCGGCTGGTAATATGGCCTCATACGCCCAATCTACAAGAAAAGGCACAGACTGGAGTGTGCCAATTACAGAGAAATTACCCTGCTGAATTCGGCGTACAAAATTTTGTCGCGCATCCTGTTTAACAGACTGAGACCTCTCGAGAAGTCCTCCGTCGGCGAATACCAAGCTGGTTTTCGTAAGGGCCGTTGGACAATGAACCAGATGTTTATCTTGCGAATAATCCTAAATAAATTCCGAGAATATAACTTGCAGACTCACCATCTGTTTATTGGTTTCAAGGTTGCGTACGACTCAGTGAAAAGCAATGAACTGTGGCAGATAATGTCTGAAGATGGTTTTCCAACGAAACTTATTAGGCTGATACGTGCTACGCTGGATGATTCGAAATCAAGTGTTCGGATAGCATACGAGGTGTCAACCTCGTTCGTGGCGTTAGACGGGTTGAAGCAGGGAGACGCACTTTCGAATTTACTGTTCAACATTGCACTCGAAGGGTGCTATTAGGTGATCTGGCGTGCAGAGAAATGGCACTTTTATCACTAGGGCGGTTCAAAATTTAAAAATGTATTAGAATTCACTCAACATATGGGAGAGCCATATGTTGAGTGAATTCTAAACTATACTTACCATAAACATAGTGTTTTGTAAAATTTTCTAGGTGGTGATTTAAAGGTGGCCCAAAGACAATGAAGGTTTATATGGAAATTACTATGGAGAAATTTTGAGAAATGTTCCAAACACGCTAGTACTGTAATGTAAGTACAAATTTATTATCGCAAAGAAAAAACTTAAACTATAATAAAGAAATTTGCTGAACAAAGAAATTCAATCCGACGGATTGCAGAAGAGATATGCATGAGTTTGTTTGCTATTATTTAGCTTAATATGGGATTATAGCCCTGCAAACATGTACAAAAATCCCAAACAAAATTAGCTCAAAAGGGATTTGTTTCTTCCTCAACATCGTTCATTAAGGTTTGAAGAAGGATTTTTCAATATGGGATGATAAGCTTCTACTTACATTACAGTACTAGCGTGTTTAGAATTTCCATATAAACCTACATTATCTTTGGGCCACCTGTAAATCACCACCTAGAAAGCTGAAAATTTCCCAGAACACTATTTTTATGGTAAGGATGGTAGGGAGCATATGGGAGATTGGATTTTCAAACATTTTAAAAATTTGAATCGCCCTTATTATCCCACGGTCACACATGCTCCTTGGCGTTGTGGACCTAAATGGAATCGATCGCAGGTCAGTGGAAGAGGCCTTCGTGCCTCTGACGAAGGAGACAGCGAGGATAGGCCGGACCATTAACTTTACCAAAACGAAGTACATGGTTGCAGGTAGAGATAGAGTCAGGCTTGGTGGTGAAGATCCGCGGGAAGACCACGAATACGCTGGCTGTACGCAGTGAAAGAGGACCTTGCGACCCTAAACGTTCTGGGCAACTGGAGAAGTTTCGCCCAAGACCGACGAAGATGGAGCTCTACAATACGCCCGACAATGGCGTGACGCTACGCTGTAGCCTTCAAGGTAACGTATCAAGGTAGGCAATCAATAAATTGTGATTTTATTAGGTATGTAGGTGTGCTGAACAAAAACCTAATCGATTTTGGTATGGTTCATTTTAAGACAACATGAAATTTTCGGACATATAGCAAAACTAGATAGCATACTGTACTACTAATTATGTGCAACCACTCAAAACATATAGAGTTCCATCTCAATTACAATTTTTTCAACATTTTCCAAGATTTCACACGCCGTTCGTCATATTGCCCATGCCTAGCCTTGATAAACACTCTCCATATTTGTTGATGATGTAGTCATTCCCTGCAATAGAAGGCCTTTCCCCCGAAAGTTAGTCCATGAGGTCCTGGCCACAGTCATCGCCATTCGGACAAGGAAAGCTTAACGTTGAAAGTTTCGGTTTTAAAAATGGCAGTAAATAATGAGAGCAGATTGTTTTCCACACGTCACGTAATGCTGCTGCTGTTGCTGTTCTACTACTGATGCTGCCGTTGCGGTTAGTTTCTCAACAGCTCGATCTGAGTCAACGTCATCCTTGTTGAGTAACCGCAGCATACGTTTCTTCCCGCACACTGACTGTTGTTGGCCTTCACTGCTGGAGTTTATAATTTGATAAAAAGTCCACGATAAATTAACGTCCGTTTTTGACGTTACCGAAATGAATCTGATGTTGTTTTTGGCTCGGTCGTGCCATGATCCCATTTAGCCTTCTTCACTCCAGGGCCTGACCACGGTCAGTGGCTGAAGAGAAAGCGAGAGGCGCCTGGTGCCAGTACCAACAGGTCTTGATGAAGTAAAGAAGAAATTAGTCTCATTCCCAGCCATTAACTTGTGCTTCTTGAGGGGGTTTCAGTGGGAGAGCAGAATCACGTTGCATCATCCCACCTAGATAGAGTAGAGTGGGTAGAAGTTTAAGTGGCGCTAAAGTTTCTTTTTGAGATTTCTAGCTCAATTCAAATCAAATGTTATAAATGTAATGGTAGTTCAGACGCTATTCAAGTAGGTAAGAGACTTTCACTCCAAATAATATAGAAATCGATGGAGATATGGGCATTGGGTATGTTATAACTGTTCGTGGATCTTGGAGGTAAAAATTTTAACTAGTGTAGCTTTCATTGCGTAGAACAAAATAATAATAAAATCTTAATAATTTTTTATTTAACGGCCTTAGTGGAGATGTATTAGTTCTGTCATAAATACTTGGCAACCATTTTCAGTCCATTGTGGGGCCAAAGTTCATTGTTCGGTGTTCATTCTTGTTCGACTCATTTTAAATGACATTTGGTAAAATGGTTAATTGGTATGTCACCTACCTATGAAGAGTATTAGTTATTGTATAACCACGAACATAAAAACTAATATCTTGGTTTTTCTGAAAATTTTGGACAAAACATTGAACTTGGCCAAACGAATGTCGACGACTATATTAAGTATGAAACAGGTGTGATATGTACAAAATCTTATTTTACGAAATGAATAATAGAAAAAATATGAAAATCTGTTTACAGAGTATGATGAAAGTTAACTGTGTGGTACTAATTTCTTAACGACTGTTATAGTTTTTTGCTGGAAACATTCCACTAAGGTCGATCTTTTGCCCCACCTTACTCTATCGTGCAACTCGAAGCACCAACTGGATCCACCGGAATGGTGTCTGATGGTGTAGCACTCTGTATAGAGCACATGTTCCAGTCGGTGTAGTTTTGTTTGCCAAATGAAGATCCCCCGTGATGAGAAGGATGCTGCTCGGTTGCGGTGGTTCCTCTGATGTCAGTGCCGTTTGCTACCCTATCAATTGTGCAAGGTTTATCTCTTTGCTCCCGATGGGAGGGCGGGATGCTGAAGATGGAAATGCGTCAGGTTTGATCTTGGAGCGCATCGTTTTTTTTTTGCTCTCGTTAGGTAGACCAAATGAAGCAAAATGTTGCCTCGTTACTGCTTAATTGAAATCCATCTGGAATTTTTGAATAATTTTGTTGATTTGGCTGTTTGAAAGTTGTGGCGTTTAAGGTGAGTGGGATAATTTTGTTCTAATCTATCTTGTTGCGTATCATATTATACGCAATAAGATAGTTTTCTGCTGTAATTCCAACATGGTTGAGGAGATTCTTAAACAAAGATCGTCTTAAAAGTTTAAGGCAATCTAAGGACATTAACTTTTAAAATCCTAGGACGTTCTACTACAGTTTAATTAAAATAATTCCACAAAATTTCGTGTGTAACTTTCGCAAGTAAGAAAACATTTATTTCTGAAGAAAATTCATTAGATGTTCGATACTAATACCTTCAGCTATGAATCCAACTGTATTAACACCACTGTTCGCGCCAACGCGAAGTTTCTGTGTTGTGAGTTCTTCCCACCCCTGTCCCATCTTACCTCGAGCCGCCGTGAGTATTTCGGCCTTTCATCCCGACTAGGGTTACCAGACGTATTCTTTTTAGAGTACATGTACTCTTTTTTGTTTTAAAAAATTGTGTAGCAAGGTATTGACAACAAATTAATAGCAGTAATTAAAGATTATCGAGGATTATACTTGAAAAGAAAAATCACGACACACTTTGACAGCTAACCTCAGTGTTTTTGAATAGCAGTGTCATCAATTCTCCAGCCTCAATACAACCTTATACATCTCCTTAATTCAGACTAGTCAATAGGTTATTCCCCTGCTGTTGATGATGTTCACACAGTTTCAAGTGGAGCAGATGTCAAGGTAAGTGGTTATAAATCATTGAATCCCAGTTCAATTCTCAATTCTTCATATTTACTAATCTTCATCTTTACATTCCAGCACATATCCGCACTATGTGCTTGAAATTCATAGTTGCGTTGATAAAACCAGAAACAATGACTCTGTAAATATTTGAACATTTTTTGGTTTATTTTTAAGGACATATAGGATACAATCCCTGTCATGGCAGTGAAGATGGCTTCCTCACACACACAATCACATATGCCAGGGATTCGGTATTCTTTTCACAAAATACTGCACTTACCTGCCATTAATTGGCGTCATATTGCTAAAAGAACATCACAACTCATATTTTCAACTTATTTGGTTATTAAATTACTCACTTGCACTTTCTATTTCACAAACCGTGCCAATTACTCTACCGCGGGATGAAACTTTCCGCGATTGTTTACTACCGCACACCCGGGAATTCCGAACAATAATCACCGTTTTTTTTTTTTTAATTTCACTCTCCGTAACACTTCTGACACGATTTACTTAGGATCTTTACATTTCAAGCGACACGTACAAGTTGATCTCCCGTAGAAAATTGAAAAATCTACTTAAAACCGTGGTTAAATCAATCACGCGAACGCAAAAACTGCCTTTTTTATTTTTCTAATCAAACGTCAGCTGCTCGCTGTATGGTTGATTTGTTTTCGTATTCGTGTGCTGTGCAGTGGTATCAGCGTTGCTAGTTGTTGCCTGTGATACAATTTCTAGTGGTGGAAAATGCCGCGACTTACAAAAAAATGAAAGTCGGCGCTTTTGCGCGAACAAGCCAAAAGAATGAGAAGAGGATCCACAGGATTCCTCTATCGTGGACATTCGAAAATCCTTGGAGTGTTGTTGTATACTTGAAAAATAGTGCGAATGAAAGAGAATCCGAAAATCATTCAAGCAGTGGAGAAGAGTTTGAAGGTGAACTTCCGGGACAGTCACATATCTCGGCTGGAACAAGTTCAAAGGAAACGTGTCCTGCTGGTGGCGCTAGCGGTCACGACGGTAAGTTGTTTTATTGGGAAAAATGCCAAAATTACAATAAACATAATGCAAAGGGAATTTCGTTCACCCCGTTTTTGAACATCCGGATATGATAGGGGAAGTGGTTGTAAAATGAACACCGTGCCTTTTACCGATAAAAGACAAGTTTCATTGAATTTTCATCACGCACGCACGCATTTAGAGCATAAATCGGAGTGTTCGGGTTGATGCGGAGATCAATTGAAGTGAAAATATCAACAAAAACTTAGATTTTAATAAGCTCGTTTGAAAAATAGAACTGACGTAACTTTTTGCTTGGAGGTCTTGAGGTTTTCGATGGTTCCTCAGTGGAGGACACAATAGGTCAAAGGTATAAGAATAACTCAAAAATTAATATCTTAGCAAAACATTTCTAACATTGATTTATAATTTGAGAGGGTTGTTCAAAAAAAAAGTAATTAACCAAGAGATTTTTAAAATTGATTCCAAAACGGTAAGTTGCGGCTGATTTATTTGTTTGGCAAAGTTGTTCATTTTTGGAAGTTACACAAACTTGCAGAACACATCAACTTCATGTTATTTGTAGTTCATCATTACAAATGTCAGTTAATTGTATGGAAAAACAGTATTTAGTTACTATATTTTGCCACTGACTGTATATAACATAAAAGTAATGTATAATAACTTATCAATAAGTTCATGCAATAAGCATGAGATCAATATTAAACCTCTTCGAATAATTTCATTGCCTTCATTCCAGCCATATGTATTGAATCACCTACTGCGTGAAGATCCTAGAGTGTGTGGATTTCTCATTTTAAAGATCGATTCGCCGTAGTATGTCAATTTCATTCGTGATGGCCTTATTCAAAGGAAACTTTTCCTCTACTCAAGAGTATATTGTCTTTCATATAAAGAAAGTGAATCAAGCCATGTATTTTCGATTTACATTTGACATTTTTAACGAGGAACAGAACAAATCCATTAATGAAGCGCAAATGCATCTAAATTTTTAGATACATCAAGAGTAAACCACTTCTTGGTCAGAACCTAGAATTTCAACTGCCAAGTATTTTAAAAACACGTTTGAAGAAACTATGAAAATTATTTTTGAATCACCCCTCGGTAAATTTTACTATGGGACGAGCTGTTATTTTGTAAATTTCATTGAGTCTACAGATTGAAATCCTAATTATTCATGTATGATATCAAAATTAAGATATTGAAGCGCAATAAAATTATGTTTTACCTAAAGATATTTGCTCTTTCAATCAAGCTATGAATATGTATATCATGGGAAACATTATTTTTATTATCATTTATATAAAAGATATAGATAAAAATTATAGGTTACATATTGATTCAAAATAAAATGTATACACCCAAATAGCATATAATTTATCATCATGTAATATGTGTACGTATGTTGTGTACAATTTGGTGTTAATTTTTTTGTTGAAGTTAAGCGAATTTGTTTTAATTTTTGAAGCAAATATATGCAACTTCTGGTTGTCTGGATAATATCTTAACTCTTTTTTTTTCGTAATAGAACCTTGCTCTTGAACATTGCATTCAAATATTCGGCTTTATTCCCGTTTACGATTTTTAGCTACAATTCTGGTTAAGTCAAAAACTCATCTATCTGATAGACGTGAGAGCATAAAGAGTATACATTTGAGTAGCCCGATATCTTTATCCAACATTGAGGTATCAAAAATGCCTGTACTACTTGAACAAGATCTCGAAGATCTTGAAATATCCCCGGAAACAAGCTCAACCGTCCGAAAAGAATACGACAGTATTTTGTATCAGAAACCATCAACCAACAACAGTTATGAGTTTGTTCGTGGGAATAATTCAATAAAACTATGTCAATCGAAAACAACTATTATTGAATTGCCTGCAATGCATACTGATGAGTAGCTGGATCCTGCACAAGCGTGTGGCTGTTCGGCTTGTCTCAAATGTAGAGAATATCAACAAACGTCGAGCTCTGTATCCAAACCACCAGCTATCATACATGATCAACAGAACATTGCACTGCATCTTAACCAACATGGAACCTTGAATGATGCAGCGAAGGCAATCAAAACACAAGAGAATTTCATTCAGCCGAAACCGTCGAGCAGGTTCAAAAATTCTCCATGATTCATCCACCCTGGATCGAATGCTCCGGTGAAAAGGTTCACAATGTTCAAAAATATGTAGTTAACTATTATTTATTTAAAAATATACTTTACAGGTTGCAAGCAATCAATGCCAATCATTATTATGGTATTGAGGTTCCTCAATGGAAGCAATTAGAAGGACGGCGTATCGTGGAGTATGATTATTTTGTAAAATGGCTTTTACTTGCTCAAGCTACACATTCCCGAGCTTGTCAAGGAATATTGTGCCCTTTTCAAGAAGACGTAGCTTCCATGGTCTCTACACTGTATTTGAAGTGCAACGTGTGTAACACAATAATAAAGGGATATTCAGAAGAGCCGTCAGCAGGTACGCGATTAAGGCACTGCACAGATTGGGCAATATTATGCTCTGGAAGTACTTTCACGATGGCATACGAAATGTTTTCGTTTATGAACATACCTTTCATGGATGCCAAAACATTCATGAAAGATGAAATGTCAATGGATTCAGTACTCGAATCGGCACTTGAAGAATCTCTTGATAGAGCTGTTCTTGCGGAGAAAGAAATTATTGACAAAGAAAAGGAGTCTCAAGGATCCACAGCTACCGAAAGCAAAACAATGAATATGTCTGCAGCCCTTGGCGGATCTTGGGGACAACGCAGTAACGGGCACCGATATAATTCAGCTTCTGGGTGTGCTGCTATCATCGGTACTAGATCCAAGAAAGTGTGTTTTTCGCAAAAAAAAATATTTAAATAGCAATCATTTTTTTTTTAGTTTCTCGCTATTTTTGGAACATTTTCTCACAATTTGACAAAAAAATATACTTTTAGATTTTGATCATTGGTTATCTGGATCTGGATATATTCTGAAATTACTTGGAGGACCAACGCGTGGCTATAACCCACGTATACAATATTGGACAAAACATTTGTAACTTTTTTGATTTTCCATACAAAATAATCAACTTTGCTAAGCTAGATCTCAGTTATTTATAAACAGATTTGAATGAAATTTTCACAGAACATCAGACAAAACTTGAATTTTAAGATATATTTTTGAACAATTTCCCCATTCACGAGTTTAACACTAATAACAATTTTCCTTAAGTGTAATTTTCGATGAAAAATTCAAAACCTTTTATCTGAGAATCTTTAACCCCTTCATATAAACTGTTTTAAGCAAACTTGTTCATCTCGTTGAAATCTACAACCTTGCTGATACCATAAAGCTATTCCATCTATTTGTTTAGTCATGTCAACTGTAAAAAATCGTCAAAAAATGGACTTCAGTTAAACCGTTATTGCTTTCAAACTCGTGGTTAAAAAAAATCACTCAAAAATATATGTAAAAATTCAAGTTATTTTCGAAGCACTGTGAAAATTTCATTCAAATCGATCAATAAATGACTCAGATCTAACCCTCTAAAGTCGACCATTTTTTATTTGCAAATTGCAAATGTTCTGTCCAATACTGTATATCTCAGGCTAGTGATTTTTTTTCATGTTTAGCTACTTGCTTTTCGGAACAATACTTTGATGAGAGTTTGTGGTGAAAAAATGAAAAACGTGTAACCGTTCTTGAGTAATGAGTATTAATGTTTCTAGTGCCACGGCCGAAAAAAGATCTTGGAAACTTCAAAAACATATCTTATTGTATTTTTTTTTTTTTTTGATTTCTTGGACACAACTCAACCGATTTAAGTGTTATTTTTTTTTTTTTTTCAGAGAAGCTCATTATCATCAGACATTGTATAGCTCACATATTAGATTTTTGATAAATTTATCACAAAAATGGCACCCAAAGAAGTTTTATGTGCAAATTGTTGGTCATCTAAGGAATATCGAAATATCTTCAAAACCAGAAGACGGATAGCCAATATCGCAGAAGTTTTGAAAATATGGAGCAAAAATATTGAGAAACAAAATAGGTCGCAATTTGAATGTTATTTTATAGTGAAAAAATAAAGTTGCTGATAGAGGGATTAACAGCTCACAGTAGTACTCATATTTTAAATATTTCTAGATCAAATGGTCGCCGTTAAGTCAGAGGGGACCAAGTACAAAACTTGAGAAAATTGGATTATTCTCTCATTAGATGCAAAATTACTTTACCTCCGTTTCACTTTGATCAGATTTGAAGTATGCTGTAAACTGCGAGAGATATGTAATAAATTTACTTTGGATGATCAACAAAAATCGATAAAAGTGTGAATGGACCAAGTGCTTATTACCATAACAGTGAAGATGATCAGCGCGCTTAGGAATGCGAGGAAATGAAAGACATTTCAGGAGATTTGTCAGATTTTTCGACATCGAATCATTCTTCTACTTATCCATCAATAGAAATTTGTAAAATTACATGATTCGATGCATTTGATTTTGATTTTTAACCATTTACCATATTTGGATGGGTGGTCAGAAATTGCAACAAATTCTGTGCAGACAGAGCGGACCAAGTGTTGAAAAGCAATAAACTGATTGATTACTGCATTTTTTGAGTCAATTTCAGAGTCCGATAGAAGTTTACGGTAGTTCTATGGTGTATGTATGGCATGTCCTACGATTCGCTTATTGGACCAGCATATTTTGGCCGGTACTCAAGATTTTCACTTGGTCCACTCTGACTGAACGCATATTTGAATATTTCTGGTCTTCAACGCCCTGACCCTGCGAAACCTTAATTTTCAAGCTATCGTAATGCCACTGATTTTGGTATTTACTATATGGGTTATTTAAGAATTTACGATACTGGTGTCGAAGGGTCTTGATAATCTGTTTATCTTAGAGATATGCACCCAATTTGACCATGCAAGCATTAAATGATTGCTATTTTTCAAGAAATTGTTCAGTCAGAGTGAACCAGCTCACTGAACGGTGGTCTTTGGTTCAGTCAGAGTGGACCAAGTACACATAGTCCATCAAAAAAATGTTCTATTAGAGGTTTGGATTATGATTTTTCATGATTATCACTTCACATTATATTGTTTGAAAGTAACATAAAGACGTGTAAAAATATTGAACCGAAATTTAAACGAGTTCAAAAATTACAGAGCGTTAGACCTTGAACCCATTTTTCTCAAAATATCAAAAATGTCACTTGGTCCACTCTGACTTAACGCCGACCAAATGTCCAAAGCACGTTTCTGATGACGTAAGCAAATCTATTGACCGCATCACTAAAGGAATACGCTGCGCTGTTGTGCATTGCGCCGATAAAACTTATGGGAAAGATGTAGAAGGGTTACGTCAGGATATCCGGAATGCTCCATATCACGTGTTTGGGTCACATGAAAACTGCAGAGATTATTTTTGCGACCAGAAAGTTAACGAAAGCAGTGATAATATCATTCCTGAATTGGAAAAGCTCGATGTCTGGAGCAAAATAATGGTTATCATTGAGAAGCTTGCCGCGAAAGCAGAGTTTATTAGTGAAAACCAGACAAACAATTTGTAAGAATAATGCTTTACACAACCTTTCGAAATTTTTATCATGTTATTTTTCTACGTTAAGGGTCGAGAACCTCTATTGCAGGCTTAGTAAGTATAACGTGGGGAAACGTATCGACACCATGAGCAGAGGATCTTATCAGCGGAGAGTATTTATCACAGTCCTCCAGCACAACGAAGGATACTCTTGGCATAAAAAGCACATGGAAAACTTCACCGGCGAAGCACCTGGATATTGGATGAATAAAATGATTGAAACCAAAACAAAGGCATTGGAACGCACTCGTGCTGCACAATGTCGACCAAATTTTTCAAGACGTTCAGAACACAAGAATCTAGAGGTGGAAAAAAATTACGGCGAAGCAGCTGTAATAGCTTTCGAAGAAGCTACTGATACTACTATAGATGTTCTTGAAATGCAACAAAGATATGAGGTAACTGTCTTTTTCAATGCTTTGAACCAAATATAATAATTTATTTAATTGACCCTATCCAGATATCCGTGCAATCATCAAATATTCTGAAAGATAATGTCACCTTAACAACCATGGAGGAATTTGCCAAAGGACGGATTTTGGCCAAATTTGTACCAGAAATACTGAGCTCAAAGGAATCGACAAAACAAAAAAATGCGATGCCATGTTACAAACAACAAATGTTTGGAATCTACTAAAATGTAATCGGGCTGTAATTGGTCTGGTATTGCGGGAAATTAAGCAAAACCATGGAGTCGATATGGGAGGAAATCGCATGTTTATCGACGAATGTCACAGTTATTTGTGTTGCGTGCCAGACGGTAATATAAATGTAAAACAAACTTATTCAAACTTTTAATTTCGATTTCTATTTCTATCGCAGCTATTTCGACAGATAATTCCACGTTGCTTTTGGTTAAAATAAGAGATGTGAAGGGAAGAATTAAGGAACATGCCTCAATCAAGAAGACATCCATGGGATTCCGGAATGGAATGGAAATTTTATTTTGGATAAAAAAAAGCAAAAAAAAGCACAAGCCTCAATGCACATATGTAAAACGTCGTAAACAGCAATGACCATACCGATTACATCATGGAAGAAGTAATGTATGACAAAGCGTACTTTGAGACAAACATAGAGAAAAAAATTCAAAACTTTTTTGAAACATTTATCCTAAAAAAGGTGGCTCACGAAGACATTTTGATTAAAACCTGAAACAAAATGTTTAAAACAGAGTTGATATAACAGTGCACAAATCCATGTAATGAGTTTTATAAAAATATAACAGATTGACTTGTTTTATCACCTAAGTAGGTTGAATAATGCGTGGAAGCTAATTGAAAAAGCATAAGAAATATATTTTTTGCATAAACACATTTCACATTTTTTATAATTATCGGCAACATCATTACAATGAAAAACTTAAATATATGGAGATATGAGCTGTTTTGGAATTTGATGATATTTATTATGAACGAATTTTAACCCTTAGTTTTGTAACCAGTGGTGTGTCTGTCTGTCCGAGATTTTTGAGATTTTCGCGATGTAGTGTGTTCCGTGTAATAGTTGGTACGAAAAAACCAAGAAGGTGTTTGAGTATTCGTGAGCATCACCACCCATCGCCCACTGGACAGCATGCAGCCACATCGAAACAAGTTCCGCTACTCACCACCAGGCATCGCTGGACGAGCAGAATGGGCGGCCATTGGGGGTGGTGTAGAAGGAGCCATGATGGGGCGAATTTAGGAAACTGCGGGAAACTCTAGGTCGAGGGCTCTGAAAAGGATATCCACCATTGCTCTGGATCATTATCGAGCCAAATATTAAGCAAGATAGACGTCTGTCGGAAGTTCAGAAAATTTGTAAAAAGTAGAAAGAGTTGTGAAAAGAGTAGAAGATAGTGTATAGGGGGAGATCCCCCAGTACCGGACAGCACCCAATACCGGACAAAGTCGAAACATTGAGAAATCATGGTCCAATCAAGATGGTGTATTAGTAGTAAAGGAAGCTATTATGGAGACTAATGTTTGCGTAGAATAACACATCCTTGAAATATGCATGCCTTTTTAAAAAAGTACAAAAGATTGAAATTTTCAAAAAAATTGACGTATCGCCTTAATTTTGAGCCTATTTAGTAATTATTTTGAATATGAAAAAATACTTTGGATCACGCAAGCATATTCGAACATAATCCTAATTTGATAGTATGAATGTATTTTTTACTATAATTGGACTAAATATGGACAAATTACAATTTTGTTTAAGCACCTCCTGTCCCCCAGTTTCGGACAGCCTGATTTGTTATATGATATCTTTGTAATTATTGCACGAGTGTCTCAAAATACATTCATTTTTCATGGATTCCGTCGATCATGGTATCAAACATGCAATAAAATTAAGAAAAATGAACATTCAGTACAACATCGTAAAATGTGCTATTTTTTATCATATAAGAAAGAGGTTTTTGATGGACATCTTGCAAACTATGATATACTCAAATTGTTCTTGTAAATGTTGCAAATGCAATGAACTGACAATTATATACTATTCCTAAAGTAAACACATTCAATGATGTTCAAATTTACAGGATTCGAGGCATTTCCAGATTGTGTCCGGTATTGGGTGCCACCTTTCAAGATCGATCAATATGGTACTAAAATACATCATCAAAATGCAATGTCAAAATTTATATTTATATTTTCAAATTTATTTTTGTACACTATAAAAATGATAATATTTATCATAAATGGGTAACACGAGCACATAAAACTAATATTTTTCGAATTATGAATTTAGTGGCTTAAGTGTCCGGTACTGGGGGATCTCCCCCTAGTGTGAATTATTGGAAGCATCCAGGTAACAGACCCTCGACAAGAGCCCCCATTCGTCCCCATAATTAAAACACCCCCCCATTTGTCCTCCAAATACCCGCAGGACCCTTGGTTTTACCCTTGGTTTTATCCTTAGAGTACCCTTAGTGACCTTGGAGTAACCTTGGCCGTTGCCTTGGCCGTTGCCTTGCCGTAGGCTGGAGTGCGCGTAGTAGACCCGAAGACCTTGATTGGTCCTACCGCCTCTAAGTGCGCTGCAGTGCTCGTCCGTTACACCCGAGACTGCCAAACGAGCGAGGAAGTGCCTTCTGTCGCAGCTGTGCACGCCATTTTGTTAGCAGCGACGCTACACCTCCAAGCCAAGGCCCAGTAAGGTGAAGACAGGAGGAAGGAAGTAAGGAGAGGAGCCGCGGTCGCAGCCCAACCGAGGAGAGGAGCGAACCGGCGGCGACGAAGCAAGGTGTGGTAGCGGAACGAAGAAGGGGCCCCGCCACCAGAAGAAGAGAAGAAGAGGAAGTGGAAGGTAGGAGATAGGCTGTAAGGAAGTGGGAAGAATAAAGGTACCTGTGTGCAAGAACAACCGTAAATAAAGTGGGTTTAAGTGTCGCAAAGTGGATATTCAAGCGTTTTCTTGGTCGCGGATTATCACGCGCATATGCCGACCCTGAGGCAATTGTAGAAGGGGGTCTCATTAATGCCGGATAGGGGGCTGCCCCATTAGTTACACTTGGCGCCCAACTGAAATTTTTGCGCAGATTCTCAGTGCCCGGGTACACTTGAATGCCAATTGCGTGTCTGCAGAAGTCTCTGGGAAAACACCCAGACTTCATTGACCAATCTTTACCAAAAGCACACAAAACAGGTAACCGACTGGAGATTGAACTTCAATATAGCTTATTTCATTAAGAAGGGTCTTGGATGTATGTGAACGGTCTGATTAGCCGCCAACAGTTGAGTAAAACTAACTAAAAGAATACGAGTTGTTAAGTTGGAGAATTTTCGCGGTGAAATCCGGAAAGGCTCAGTGTAGTGTGATTTTCAGACTGAACAGTAAAACACCAAACAATCACGAATCGTTTATTAACCGTAAACGGACTAAAACTAGGATTTTTCAAATTGATTAGCTTCGTTAGGGAGCGTGAACAAATTTTAGGTTTTTTTTTTAATTACAATTTTCAGCTTTCAAGCAACGAAAGTGTTTACAAATTAGGATTTTCAAATTGGTTTCTGAGGAGGTTCCTCTGGAACAACATAACTAGGTTCTTTTTAAATTTTGTTTTCGATTTTTTCTGGTTGAATGTCAGCGACAACGATGGAAATGTCCTTGTTGTTAGCGAAGTACCATGCGATGAATCCCAGTCATCTAACGATTGATGAGCTGGAGCATGAATTGAAGATCCGCGGTGCGCCGATAGATGCTTTACGTAGCGCGTCTGAGAGAACCCTGAGATGTTTGCTGAAAGAAGAGAAAGATAAATCAGACACGGTATTTCCATTTGTCAGCGAATCAGTAGTAGAAGAGCTGGAAGTATGCGACGATAAATTGAATGGTATCAAAAACCATTTGATGAAACGAGGTTTGAAAAGAGCACCAGAACAGTCGAATAAAACTAGACTGATTCACATTTTATTTCGAATGCAACGGCTGAGAGCCTACGCAAAAGAGGAAGAGGAATTGAACAGTCTAGCGGTAATAGCTGGAGAATGCATCAAGCTTCTAGATGTGTATTTCTCAGCTACCTCCCACCTCCCTGAAGTGAGAGAGGCTGAGTTGACGATCATGAATGAAAGCTTGCACCGAATGCGAAATGAAGTGGAGAACGACAATGCTGTTCAGGAGCCGAATAGAGATGAAAACGAAAAGGGATCTGCGGAGAATCGGACCGATTCGAATGAGAAAAATGGAGAGGAGTACGAAGAAGGTGCCGTGGGTGGCAATGGAGTTACCGTAGAGAGCGACAGTGATAGACTGGCAGCTGAGGTTGCAAAACTGACAGCGGTTGTAGGAGTGCTTCTGCAGCGTATCACTGTGCTGGAAGCTAACCAAGCCATTAGCCAACCAGTTGAATCACACGCTAAGACCACCAACAGCACTAGAATTGAGGAGCATGCAAATGAAGGTAGGGAATCGGGTCAGGATCAAGGAAAACCAGTAGATTTCCTAGATTGGTTGAAGGAAAGGAATGATTCGCTGGAAACACCGGGAATGTCAGAAGATTTGAAGAGAGTAGGGCGTAAGGTGGACGAAAAGAGTCAGAATATGATAGGAAAAATCAGATCAGAGAGCAGGTTTCCGATTCATAAATGGGCAGTACGATACGATGGAATGGACAATGGACGTAAGTTGAACGAGTTTCTAAAGGAGGTGGAATTTAACGCTAGGTCTGAAGGTTTTTCGGAAGATGAGTTGTTCCAGGGTGCTCACCATCTGTTCACACAGAAGGCGAGATCCTGGTATATGGAAGTCTGTTGTGAGATAGGATCGTGGAGAGAATTGATTAGAGAGTTGAAGAGAGAGTTTTTACCTGTCGACATCGACTATGTCTACGAACGACAAGCTGGAAACCGTAAGCAAGGTGCCAGGGAGAAGTTCCAGGACTTTTACTTGGACATGGTCCGGATTTTCCGTAGCATGTCAACCCCATGGGATGAAAAACGGAAATTTGATGTCCTCTTTCGTAACACCCGGGAAGACTGTCGCAAAGCAATGCTGGCGGCAAACGTTGACTCGATTCCTAAAATGAGAGATTTTGGGAAACGTTTTGACTCTATTAATTGGCACATGTACCAGAGAAGAGAGGGGAGGTTTACACGGAAAGATACGATAGAGATAGATGAGGTTAGTCAGCAGTCGTCGTACAGGGAGAATCGCGACAGATATCAGAAAGGAGGCCAACAAAAAGGTACTCCGAACGCGTATCAATCTTTCAGATCAAATTACCAGCAGCCACAGAAACGTGAATGGAAACAGCAGAAATCAATGGAGCAAAAGCAAAACTCCGACAAAAACTTTCAGAAACCTAGGCTGAACAATTCACCTCACAGAAACTCAGTTCCTAGCACTAGTGGAACGAATGCTCTTGAAAGGATAGTGAAAGCATACATTCCATTAAAGAAAAACGTTTGCTATAACTGTCATGAAGGAGGGCATAATTTCCATGAGTGTAACCAGGAACGGAAAGTTTTCTGTGAGCGTTGTGGGTTCCCTGGTTTCCATACGAAGGACTGTCCGTATTGCGAATCAAAAAACGGCCAAAAGACTGTCTAGAGAGGCAAGCCAGTCTTTCTCACAACTCCACAAGACCTCACACAGAGCCAGCAGTTGCAGAGACACTCGAGCAACTTGGCTATTCGCGAGTGAGTGGAGAACTCAATGACGATGTAGAAGTAGCCACTATGTTGGTCACTCTCAGCGTTGATCCCAGACCGTTTGTGAGAGTAGAATTGTTAGGCATTTCTCTCTTAGGGCTGTTAGATAGTGGTGCAGCTAGAACTGTGTTAGGGACAGGGAGTAAACAGCTGATGAGTGCGTTAAATTTGAAATTGAGACCCACCACATTGAGTCTGAAAACAGCCGGAGGCGAAAGGTTAGATGTGTTAGGTACAACTGATATTCCCATTACATTCAACGGAGAGACCAAAATCATACCGGTTATGGTTGCGCCGAATTTGAATCGTCGTTGTATTTTGGGATACGACTTTTGGCAAGCTTTTGGGATCCGTCCAACATTTTCTCAGTCCGTTGATTTGATCGATGAGGCTGAAACAGAAACAGTAGATAGTGTTAATGAGCTGGATGAAAATCAAAAACAACAGCTGGAGGATGTGAAAAGATTGTTCTTAGTAGCTGCTCCAGGACAACTTGGAAAAACCAGTCTCATTGAGCACAAAATAGAATTGAAGGACGAATTCCAAAACGCGGATCCGGTTCGTAAGAATCCGTACCCTTGGAGTCCTGAAATTCAAAAGAAGATTCACCGAGCGCTTGATGCGATGATTAGGGACGGAGTCGTAGAACCATCCGAATCGGATTGGGCTTTACCAGTGGTTCCCGTAAAGAAACGAGACACTGAAGAGGTTCGACTTTGTCTCGACGCCAGAAAGCTCAATGAGCGCACAAAGAGAGACGCGTATCCTCTCCCCCATCAAAATAGGATCTTGAGTCAATTAGGTCCATTTAAATATTTGACCACGATCGATCTGTCACAAGCCTTTTTGCAAGTGCCCTTGAACCGTCAGTCGAGGAGGTTCACAGCTTTTTCGGTGCCAGGAAAGGGACTTTTTCAGTTCACTCGGCTACCTTTTGGGCTGGTGAATAGTCCAGCGACACTGAGTAAGCTGATGGACAGAGTTTTGGGTCACGGTGAACTCGAACCAGCTATTTTCGTCTACCTTGACGATATAGTGGTAGCGAGTCACACGTTCGAAGAGCACATACGGAAGTTGAGGGATTTAGCTAGACGGTTGAAAAAGGCTAATTTATATATAAATTTAGAAAAATCAAAATTTTGCTGCCATGAACTACCCTACCTCGGATATATCCTTTCTGAACAAGGATTGCGCCCTAACCCAGATCGAGTCCAAGCGATCCTGGGATTTGAGGCGCCAAAATCCGTGAGGTCACTGAGAAGATTCCTCGGTATGGTAAACTACTACCGACGGTTTATCAATAATTTCAGCGAACTCACCGCACCTCTAACGGATTTGTTGAAAAACAAACCAAAAAGATTGCGGTGGAACGAGGCAGCAGAAAATGCATTTAGAACTATCAAAGAGAGACTCATCGTAGCCCCGGTGATGGCTAATCCCGATTTCAGCTTACCGTTTTCTGTGCAAACCGACGCGAGTGATAATGCTCTGGCTGGTGTACTCACCCAGGTGCAGAACGGGGTCGAGAGAGTCATTGCATATCACTCTGAGAAGTTGAAAGGTGCTGAGCTCAACTATCATGCAGCGGAGAAAGAGGGCTTGGCTGCCCTTCGCTGCATTGAGAAGTTTCGATGCTACATAGAAGGCACTCATTTCACGCTTGTGACTGATTCTTCGGCTCTTTCCTTCATAATGCGTGCCAAATGGAGATCGTCGTCACGGTTGAGTCGTTGGAGCATCACCCTCCAACACTATGACATGGACATCAGACACCGAAAAGGGAAAGAGAACATTGTCCCTGACGCTCTGTCTCGATCCGTAGAAGCGTTAGATGTGGAGGAATCCGACAGATGGTATCGAGATCTATTCGATGCAGTCAATGAGGACCCCGAGAAATATATTGATTTCCGAATCCAGGATGGGAAACTCTTCAAGTTCGTTGCCTCTCAGTCCGATTTGCTGGATTATAGGTTCGAATGGAAGGAGTGTGTTCCTAAATCCGAACGCTCTAGGATCATTCGGGAAGAACATGACGGAATGATGCACATTGAGTTTGAGAAG
Organism: Aedes aegypti; assembly: GCF_002204515.2. Classification (NCBI taxonomy): domain Eukaryota; kingdom Metazoa; phylum Arthropoda; class Insecta; order Diptera; family Culicidae; genus Aedes; species Aedes aegypti. The sequence continues at coordinate 384,013,141 of NC_035109.1, read as the reverse complement.
TGCATCGAAAAAGTTAAAAGAAGGTTTTACTGGCCGAGAATGAACGCTGATGTAAAGAAATACATAGCCAAATGCGAAAACTGCAAGATGAGCAAACATTCCACAGCCTCAACCGCTCCAGAAATGGGAAATCAGCGAATTGCAACTCGTCCCTTCCAGATCGTGTGTATGGATTACATACAATCTCTGCCCCGAAGCAAGCAGGGCAATGCCCACTTGTTAGTTGTCTTAGACATCTTTTCTAAGTACTGCCTGCTTGCTCCGGTGAAGAAAATTGCATCTGGTAATCTTTGCACTATTCTGGAAGAACGGTGGTTTCGTCGACTGTCAGTCCCTCAGTACGTCATTACGGACAACGCCACGACTTTCATGTCCAAGGAGTTCCAGGAGTTGTTGAAGAAATACGACATCCAACACTGGGCAAATGCGCGACATCGAAGCCAAGCCAATCCGGCGGAACGGTTGAATAGAACGATCAACTCGATGATTCGCACGTACGTCCGTACCGATCAACGGCTATGGGACACTAAAATCTCAGAAATTGAGTTCGTGTTAAACAACACCGTTCACGGATCAACAAAATTGACCCCTCACCGAGTGATCTTTGGGAGTGAGATGGTAACTCGAGGATCACACTATCGGTTAGAGGAGGAGAATGAGCTCTCTGAAGCAGATCGAGCAGAGAGAATGCAGATCGTCAGCAGGAAGAACATGGAGCTGGTGAGGCAGAACCTGAAAAAAGCATATGATAACACAAAACGGCAATATGATCTACGTCACAAACGGTACTCACCATCGTTCACTGTCGGACAACGGGTGTTCAAACGCAGCTTCACCCAATCAGTCGCAGGGAAGGATTTCAACGCCAAGTTGGGTCCACAGTATATTCCTTGTGTCATCGTCGCAAAGAAAGGAAGCAGTTCCTACGAGGTCTCGGACCTGAAGGGTCGATCGCTGGGAGTGTTCTCTGCTGCGGACCTGAAGGCCTGAAGAAATCCATGGTACTAATTAGATGTGGCTCTGATTCTTGAGTGATAGAAGGTCAGTGCTGAAGAAGATATCCAATCCGTTAATGGTTCATTAGGATGGATTTTCTGAATCACACTGCGTAATTCTGAATCGAGGATGGAATCAGTAGCGAAATCAAAGCGTGTCAGATACACTCAGCATGAATGCATTCAACCAAAAAATTATCGATTTTTTTTTAATGTGTATGTAATTTCTATTACTTTTTTTAATTTGAAAATTAGTTTGCGAATTCCAATTTTGAAAATTTTGAATCAGCTCAATTATGCACCACTGCAATCATCTGACTTGAATACAATCTTGTTAACAAGTTTCTAAGACTGCATTACAATCAGTTGATAGACGCGGTGCATAATTTGAGTGTGTGAGCGTGCAAATCAATTGTGAATGGCCAACAAAATATGATCTTCAATCACAAAACACATTAATTTCAGCACTTTTCTGTATCACCCATTATCAAAGATCTTCAAAGTATTACATCAACAAGCAATAGCACTGTAACACTATACATACCCTTTTGTGTGGAAACATGCAACTATCATACGATGAATTTTCACTTAAACTCATTGAATAAAGGCGATCTTATGGAAGAAATACCAATCAAATGATCACTGGGCCCAACAAATAGACACAATGTCACAAAATTGATATTTTTCTTCCAAAGCGCGCACTTTATCCTAGATTTTAGGGAAAAGTCACCGACCACAAGTCTGCCACGTTTCACCATAGTCACGATATAATAGGCATTTGACAGTTTGGTTGTTCACAGTATACGGCACGTACACACTGATAAGCCGATAACGTTATCAAAAATAACCACAGTTGATTAATATCGAAATGGGTTAACTCCGACAAAACAGAATATTTGAAAAGGGAGAAAATGATATTTTCACCGTACTCATGAGTAACTTTGTACATTTTGTAAATATTGTTCATTCCGGAATTCTTTTACTAGTAATATTCTTTGTGTTTTTTTTAAATTGTTGCATGTTAATTGAAATTTGCATGTTTTAGAATAGAGTATGATATTTTTTTAATTTGTTCAATGTAGTTCGACTTGTATATATTTTATTTAGTTTTGCTTCAATGTTGGTAAAAGTTCAAAATAGTTTAATATGTTCGCTGGAGACCGGAATCGTAAGATGTTGATGGTCAGTAGAAAGCAAAGACTTTGAAATAGCGTGGAGTTGAAATAACAACGATGACACCTTATGACCCGAACAATATTATTACTGTTTTTAAAAAAGGCTACTTTTTCCATAGCTTGCAATCGTGATTCGTTATTTTTGAAGGAGTTTGAGATGTTTATGATTCGGTTTGTGTTAAAAAAATAGTGTGTTAGTAAGTTTAGTTGTGTTGGTGAAAATTCTGGTTCAGAGGTACGCGTCACAAAGTTGTTGTTGGAGTGTATTAAAATAAAAAAAAATCAGCTTCTCTGATTTTTTTTAACCCGAGCGGGGGGAGAGTGTAACCAGTGGTGTGTCTGTCTGTCCGAGATTTTTGAGATTTTCGCGATGTAGTGTGTTCCGTGTAATAGTTGGTACGAAAAAACCAAGAAGGTGTTTGAGTATTCGTGAGCATCACCACCCATCGCCCACTGGACAGCATGCAGCCACATCGAAACAAGTTCCGCTACTCACCACCAGGCATCGCTGGACGAGCAGAATGGGCGGCCATTGGGGGTGGTGTAGAAGGAGCCATGATGGGGCGAATTTAGGAAACTGCGGGAAACTCTAGGTCGAGGGCTCTGAAAAGGATATCCACCATTGCTCTGGATCATTATCGAGCCAAATATTAAGCAAGATAGACGTCTGTCGGAAGTTCAGAAAATTTGTAAAAAGTAGAAAGAGTTGTGAAAAGAGTAGAAGATAGTGTATAGTGTGAATTATTGGAAGCATCCAGGTAACAGACCCTCGACAAGAGCCCCCATTCGTCCCCATAATTAAAACACCCCCCATTTGTCCTCCAAATACCCGCAGGACCCTTGGTTTTACCCTTGGTTTTATCCTTAGAGTACCCTTAGTGACCTTGGAGTAACCTTGGCCGTTGCCTTGGCCGTTGCCTTGCCGTAGGCTGGAGTGCGCGTAGTAGACCCGAAGACCTTGATTGGTCCTACCGCCTCTAAGTGCGCTGCAGTGCTCGTCCGTTACACCCGAGACTGCCAAACGAGCGAGGAAGTGCCTTCTGTCGCAGCTGTGCACGCCATTTTGTTAGCAGCGACGCTACACCTCCAAGCCAAGGCCCAGTAAGGTGAAGACAGGAGGAAGGAAGTAAGGAGAGGAGCCGCGGTCGCAGCCCAACCGAGGAGAGGAGCGAACCGGCGGCGACGAAGCAAGGTGTGGTAGCGGAACGAAGAAGGGGCCCCGCCACCAGAAGAAGAGAAGAAGAGGAAGTGGAAGGTAGGAGATAGGCTGTAAGGAAGTGGGAAGAATAAAGGTACCTGTGTGCAAGAACAACCGTAAATAAAGTGGGTTTAAGTGTCGCAAAGTGGATATTCAAGCGTTTTCTTGGTCGCGGATTATCACGCGCATATGCCGACCCTGAGGCAATTGTAGAAGGGGGTCTCATTAATGCCGGATAGGGGGCTGCCCCATTAGTTACAGTTTAGATAACTTTAGAAACCTCACCTAAAACGATGTTGAACATTTGTCTACTACAGAATTTGTCATATATTACGTATACAATTACGCGAATTCCGGTGCGTATTTTTTTCGAAGAAAAGTACATTTTCTTGTTGTTGAGTTATGGAAGAAAATGTGCGTCGAAATTCACCTACAGATTTGGGAATTTCTAACTCTCTCCTTAGCCGAATGGTTAGAGTCTGCGGCTGCAAAGCAAAGTCATACGGAAGGCGTCTGATTCCGATGCCCGGTCGGTCCAGGATCTTTTCGTGATGGAAATTTCCTTGACTTTCCTGGGCATAGAGTATCATCGTAGCTGCCACACGATACACGAATGCAAAAATGGCAACTTTGGCATAGATATATCACAGTTAATAACTGTGAAAGTGTTCATAAGAACACTAGGCTGAGAAGCAGGCTCTTTCCCAGTGGGGACGTAATTCCAAGAAGAAGAAGAAGAATCCGCTCCTATCAACACATAGGTTTTATTCATATGTGTTGACCATATACATTGGCTAGACACATTAATCCATCTTTAAAACTACCGAAGATTAGCGAAACGTCGCGTTTCTAACTAAAACGTATTTCCCATGCAGTGAGTGTAAAATAGTTAAAAATCTTTTTTTCGTATGTCGCGAATAATAAACGTTCCCATTTGTTTGTATTTATTATCATTTATACTTGTCATTTTGATTGTTCCAAAACTGCTTTAAAACTGACAAGCATAAATGATACAAACGGTAAAAAATAACTGGTAACCATTCACAAAATATCTGTATATTACTAATACTCACGCATAGGAGTACACCACTACATTTACATTGGTAGTTTTGGATTCAAGGGAGTTTCACCTTAAATAATGGATAAATAAGCGATCGTTAAGCTTACGAAGGTTGCCATCTGTTCTAAAAAAAGAATCATCGTTATTGAAAGAGGCTTGAATAAGCGCATGCTAGACCTTTGTTCAGCCTTCCATATAGCTTCAATTAAGCTTAAGGCTGAATAAAATCGCCAAAATTAGATGTTTAATAGCTGAACAACAGTGTGTAGAGGCTATGAACAGCTTTTGTTCAAACAAAGGCTGAATTGAATTAGTTATAAAAACGTTTGAGCAGCTTCAAATTGTTACCTGGGATGTTTTACTTCGATAACATCCTTTCCAACTGCCTTGAACAGCATCCTTTTCTTCCCTCAAAGGGCATTCCGACGTAGTCATTTCTCCCACTGCCTCTTGCCCTTAAGGCCATTCAGATGCTCGTCGTAGTGCTGCTTCCACCTTTCGATACCCTCGCCTTCCATATTTATTCCTGTGCATTTCCGCTCGCGGAAAAAAGCCTTTATGGTATACGTTGAGCTTTTGATAAAACTTCCGATTCTGATGTATTGGCTTGGACAGTGAGTGCTTCCAGCAAGTGGTCTGTGCACTATGATTATGTTGAAGTTAATTTTACGGTCGAAGAAAAACTGTGATATAGTCGCACCGAATGCTTTATAAACATGCTGACACACAAAATTGAACAAAGAAAAACAATTTTCAACGTACTCAGCTCGTCAACAATCAATGAATGAATTTATTTCGCATCGCATTGTAAAGCGTTTATTGTCAATTTCATAAATCATTTCCCAGTTCTCGGATTGCCATTGATACTTTGAATGGGTTGCAAGCTTTCATCCAGACAAAGGAACCTCCCGAAGGTAAGGTAGATTCACCGCCTCCAAGAAATGCATTCGGTCAAGGTCGATCACAATTGACAGCACTACTACAAACTGGTGCCAACCCATCCAGAAGTTATTGTTTGTCGTTTCGTTGCAATACGACGAAATTGTCTGGCTAGATGCCGTGCAGTTTTCTGACGAATGCAGAGCCAGGAGCACTTCTGGGTCGTGAATGTAATGATGCTGCTGGTTTTACGTCTCATTCAGTCGTAAAAGCCTCGATGGAGGTAAAGATGTAATATTGAACTTTTCTTTGTCTGTCCCTGGAGCTTTACGAGAAAATCGGAAAAATTAAAACTATCCATTCGAAAAATTAAATTTTGGTGCAATCTTCAATTCAATTCGAACAACATAATTCCGAGCCATCCCTTGGAAATATCAATTTTCCACGTGAATATTCAAACATGTAAATTAATACCTACTAGTTTTCGAGAACATATTTCCGAAGGCGAAATTGGCGTCCACTACTGGTGGCTGATGGGCGGATTCAGCCAAATGGTCGCTTGGAGATTCTTCCTTGCAGGCTACAGAGTACACAGTCTGGCGCCTCCATCGAGAAGCGACTCGTGAGGGAAAAAGCACAGCAGCAATTAAGTGTTTTTCATGTTTGATTCATTTCGCTTTTTTATGGCACGCTACTCGGAGCTGCCGGGAGGTACAGTCACCGGCAAATGAAAATGTACACTTATTATCACACAAATTGGCGGATATCGTATGTCAAAACTAGAAATTTATTAGTAAACATGTTGGTACTTAATTGTAATACACAAGAAAAAAGTTCATGTAAAAATGAAACAACGTATATTAAATAATATTTACTCTTAAAACGGCGCCATTCTTGTAAAACTACGTCCAATGTGATTTAATGTTTTATGATTCAATGTATCGTAAAATTACGTCTTTTAATTTGCTTTGATATGTCGAGCACAAATGACGTAAATTTAAATGATTTTTTCCATGTTTGATAAAATACAAATGCTTAACTAAATAAAATATGGTTTTGATTTATACGAATTTCACCAAATAGTGTAATAACATGCAAGTGAGCAACTTATTTTGGCGGTGACTGTACTTTCGCGAGCAACAGAGTGCTGCACTAGTGCTTGGACGGGGTAGTTGGCATAAATGGTCTCATTTCGGAGTTGTGCTTATGCTAACGGGTAAATGTGGAATTTTTTTCTTGCTCTGAAATTGTGGCCATAAGTACGTAACGTATGAGTGCCTGTGGCGGAGCTGGAAAATGCTAGAGCGCGGTCGTTCGAAGTGGCACTGTTAGCCCACGGAGGAAAGCGGTATGTGAATTGAATTTGCATTCATTTTCCAGTTTTCCTCGATAGGTTTTCTATGTTTCACGGAGTGGACGCGGTAACTCATATGTGGTGCTCGTCATGAGCGTAGCCAGGAGAGGGGGTACTACGTAGGCAGGAACTTTTCTTATCACAATGTCATGAGAAACTTCTTCGTTAATCGCCGTGCGGGGCGACATTGGGCCTACCGCCCTTTTCGGTGCATCTCATGGCTAGTATGGGAGTGGAAAAAACTAATCCATGACCATCCAGTGGCTATTTTATGGTTTAGTTTTCTGTAAAGATCTTGGTCCTAAGTCACCCATATCACCCATACTACTATTTATTTCAAAATAATATCCTTTAAAGATAACTTAAATTTGTCTGAGTTTATCTTCAGAATTTCCCATATGATTTGTTCTGGTACTTCTCTTGATAAATTGTTTCAGATAGTATTCTGATGATTTCTCGATGGATTTCACCGAATAGTTAGCAGAGTTAGAGATAGTTCAGAAATCCTGACCACGCCAATGGTGCTCTTACCACCCCATAGGGACTTCCGGAGGCAGACTACGGGAACAAAACTTTTCAGACAGCGGTAAATATCATGAAATTATTCTGACAACGATGCAGCTGGTGAGTTAATTGAAAGTAAATTTAAAAGCATTCGAATGTGGTTCCATGCTGTTTCAGTTCTTCTGTGCTGAATATATAATTAGGCAGAAGATATCGCGCACATCATCCCCTCTCCACGGAAAATCGATCAACTTCCTCTTCATGGACCAATTCGAATAACAGTTGGTGATGATAAGCTGTTTTTCTCCGAAGTCTTCTACATCGCCTTTCGAACATCTCTTTTACGCTGCTATCACGGCAAATTCATGCACATTCCGCAGATCGTTGAATACCATCCGCTGATAGCTCTTAGCTTGTGTACTTTGAATAAATTTTACGATTTGAGTGTTTCCAGCACTTGCCCCAGATTCAACCATATATCTTTGTGTACTGAACCAAAACTCAGAAAACCACATTCCAACGAGCGTAAACGTAAAGCATATTTTGAGCACCTGCCACACCGAACATCCTCTCGAAACGTGCAGATACGTCCCGTCACATACACCATTTTGCATGGCAAACGCTTATCTGAATGTTCTGTTCTGGCCTTCGTCTTTCTTTTGGTCGGATGGTTGTTGTCTGGTTGTAAAATTCCTCCCATCCCATCCGAAGGCAAACGCTTTGATGGCTGAGGGTGGCGAAGTAAAGATTACTTTCACACCCCACAGTTTTTATACGCGCATTGGTTACCGGGGTCGGTTTGATGGATGAAACGCAATGGAAAACCTTCCACCCATCTGGTTGGAACGAAATATTTCCAGTTGGGTGAAAAATGTTTTCCTTACTAATATTCCAAACAGGTTCAAAATCAAAACATCAAAATCAAAAATGCAAATGCACCAAAAATGTATTGCGAGAAGTATTATGTATTATTTCGTGACTATTATAAGGGACAGAGATAATTGTTAAAATTAATTTGAGGAGGAAAAATCTAAATCGAATTCGATGGAACAAAAAACTATAGACAATTAAGTTTATCCAAGAACCTAATTTGTTATTGTAGGTTTTTGAATCAATAACAAGCTCTGCAAGCTATTAAGAAGCTAATTAAACACATTTGTGGTCTTCCGAGGATCTCCGCAAAGCATTGTGTAATATCGCAGATGATAACGGACCTCAAACTTCGAGTACCATCATGGAACTTGACATTTGAGTACCATCATAAGACTTTTGCAGATCTCCGCAAATCTTTGGCAACCCTTCTTGACTATGAGGACATAACGCGGGTAGATCACCTTTTCATGGTGCGTTATGGGGTAAAGATCTACCAATGAACCCTAGTCCTGACTGTCTAAAACGAAGAGAACAGGATATTATAACAATCAGAGGAACATTTATTAGGAACAATTGAGTCGAATGCAGCAATTTGTTTTCTAATCTTATATTTATTTAGTTCTCTAGTTTGATTAAGTAAGGATTAAGATTCTGATGCATGGACAATATCGGTGTGATTTCTTGGCTTTATCAAAGGATCCGATTTGGACTGATAAAGGGGCGCGACTGTGGAGAGTGCAGTCACCACACTCTTCGAAGGGAATGAATAACGGAATCTTTCAATTAGAATCCTTTTCTGTGATCAAGTTAGGAATTACAACTGTAAGAAAACCGAATACTTTTTCACTTCTCAATAGTGATAAAGTAACACGACATGCACTACACAAAGGACACGGGATATACTAATAGATTAAAATATTGGTCGCAGTGGTTTATGTTCCGGACAGAAAAAAAGAGAAGAGAACTGGAATATTAGAGTAACACTCTTTAATCCATGTTACATTTAGAATTTTTCCAAAAGTTATCTATTTTCCCAGTTGCCGAAAATGATCTCGACACAAGGGTGGCATAAATTTCTTTAGTATTAACCCACTTGTAGAAATTCAGTGAGCATATTTGGAAGAAACAGGAAAACACCCAAAATTTATTTTACTTAGAAATACTCTGGGCAAACACCATAAATCAAGTTTCAAAGCGATGACATGTGTACATAGTTTGAGTTAAATATTTGATTGTACTAGAACAGTGATTTTATTTGAACAGAATGAAAATTTTTTGAACACGCTCAAAAAAATGCTGAAAAAACTACAAAAAATTATAGTTTTAGAACTTCTTAGCCTAGAAATCGAAATACAAAGCGATGCACAGTGCTTTGAATCAAGTCATTTTAGCACCTTTGTATGCTGAGTGGTTAGAGTCCGCGGCCACCAAGCAAAGCCATGCTGAAAGTGTCTGGGTTCGGTTCCCGGTCGGTCCAAGATCTTTTCGTAATGCAAATTTCCTTGACTTCCCTGAGCATAGAGTATAATCGTACCTGCTACACGAATATGCAACTTTGGCATAGGAAGCTCTCAGTTAATAATTGTGGAAGTGCTCATTGAACACTAAACTGAAAAGCAGGCTCTGTCCCAGTGAAGACGTTAATGCCAAGAAAAAGAAGAAGAATGGTATGGTTGACACCATTTCTGGGAGTGAGCAATAATCGGCAGCAAATAAATCAGCCAATCAACCCCGTGCCGGCGGCCCACCATCAGCAGCAGCAGCCAATCTTCGTTCCCGTCGTAACAACCCATCAGCAGCAGCCGTTCATTCCCGTTTCTACTGCACAGCAGCATCAGCAGTATGTACCCTTCCCACCCCTCCAACAACAACCGCAAGCCCCTACCGGCAACGAAACTCTGCTCATCCAAATGATGCAGCAGCAAATGTCTCAGCATAATGATTAAATCAACAAATTTTGTTGGCTCGACTAGTTCAGTGGCACAACGATACCAAAGATCAACAACAACAACAGCAACAGTTCCTTCGTAGCATCACATCGTCTATCAACGTCCAAGTGCCACCTAACCCGGAACAAATCCTCGATTCTTTGGCAAGCAACATAAAGGAGTTCCGGTATGAGGCCGAAAGCAACGTCACATTCGCTGCGTGGTACTCGAGATACGACGATCTCTTCGAGAAGGATGCTACTAGACTGGACGATGAAGCAAAAGTTCGCCTTCTAATGCGAAAACTGGGCTTAGCGGAACATGAAAGGTATGTGAGCTACATTTTACCGAAACTCCCGGAGGAATTCACCTTCGCGTGCCTATTCGGTGCAAAAGAATCGGTAATCAGTCGCCGATATCGACGCCTGCAAAAAGCGAGAAATCCCTCAAAGGATCACGTGGCGTTCGTTTGCAGAGTTGAAAAAGCTTGTGTTGAATTCGAGCTTGGCAAGCTCTCCGAGGAGCAATTCAAGTGCTTGGTCTACGTGTGCGGCCTGAAATCGGAGAATGACGTCGAAATCCGAACTCGCCTCCTCACCAAAATCGAGGACAACAACGACGTCACCTTAGAGCAGCTCTCCGAGGAATGTCAGCGGATGTTCAACTTGAAGCACGACAGTGCTATGATAGAATCTCCGACTCCGTACGGCCAAGTCCAAGCAATTCGCAAGTTTGATGGGAAGAGGTTCAGCAAGCGTGACCGTGAGACAAAGCGTCCTTCCAGTGACACCGTGAAGAAGCCAAACTCCCCGTGCTGGCTCTCCGGTGCGTTGCATTTCGTCCGAGACTGCAGCTACAAGAACCACAAATGCTCGGATTGTGGTCAGTTCGGACATCGCGAGGGGTACTGCGACAGTGCCAAGTTCCAAAAACCTGGAAGCAGACGCAGAATGTCAGATGTGTCAACGAAGGTGGTAGTCGTAGACGTGTGCAGCATGCAACAAAGTCGTCGATTCGTTCCTGTTAGACTTTCAGGGACCGAAATTCGGTTACAACTGGATACCGCCTCTGACATTACAGTCATCAGCAGGGAAATTTGGCAAAAACTTGGCAGCCTTGTTCTAACACCAGCCTTTGGCAACATCTTGTCTCTCGATGGATAATTCGAGTGCGACGTCACCATCGGAGTAAGTACACGACGTGAGTTGATCCGTGTCACCGAGAAACAGCTACTCCTACTCGGTTTCGATTTGGTGGACAACTTCAACCTTTGGTCCGTTCCCATGGACGGACACCTTCTGTTGCCACGTATCTGGCTCTCCTACGTCTACTGCAGCTGTCGGCTTTTCCAAAAAAAAAGCAACCAGCTCGGCTTGTGCAGTAAAACCAAAGTGAAGTTGGAGCTGAAAGAAAATGATCGACCCGTCTTCTGCCCAAAGCGTCCGGTAGCGTACGCGATGTATGATGCTCGACCGACTGGAGTAACTCAACATTATCACCCTGGTTGACTATTCCGAATGGGCCGTTTCAATTGTCGTCGTTCGCAAAGCCAACGGTTCAAACCGGATATGCGGAGACTATTCAACGGGTTTGAACGCCGCTCTCCAACCGAACCGATATCCACTTCCGGACGACATCTTTGCTAAGTTGTCTGGCTGTACGGTCTTCAGTCAGATAGATTTATCCGACGCCTTTTTACAGGTGGAAGTCGACGAACAGCACCGTAAGTTGCTCACCATTAACACGCATCGTGGTCTCTACTCCTACAACCGCCTCCCGCCGGGTATGAAGATCGCGCCTGGTGCGTTCCGATGATGTCATCGTCAGTGGTAGAACAGAAGAAGAGCACGATCGCAATCTACGGGCTGTCTTGAAGCGAATCGAAGATTTCGGTTTCACCAATCGAGTCGACAAGTGCACGTTTCGGAAGCAGCAAGTACAGTACGTGCAGTAGTAGGGGCCCAGATAGCCGCTTATGAGCGTTTTGCACATGGTACATTTGGTGCGGGCGTGAATCTTTTTTGACCGCAGCTTCTTCTGGAGGCCATAGTAGGCCCGACTTCCACTGATGATGCGCTTCCGTATTTCACGGCTAACGTTATTGTCAGCCGTCAGCAAGGATCCAAGGTAGACGAACTCGTCGACCACCTCTAGCGGATCCCCATCTATCGTAACACTGCTACCTAGGTGAGCCCTGCCGCGCTCGACCCAACCAGCTAGCATGTACTTTGTCTTGGACGCATTCATAACCAGTCCAACTTTTGCTGCCTCGCGTTTCAGGCGGGTGTACAGGTCTGCCACCTTTTCAAATGTTCGGCCGACAATGTCCATATCATCCGCGAAGCAAACAAATTGACTGGATCTCGTAAAAATCGTACCCCGGCTGTTAAGCCCGGCTCTCCGCATAACACCTTCTAGCACAATATTGAACAACAGGCACGAAAGTAGGGTTACATATTTCTCAGGAGCACATAAATGTACTGACGAGCCTCCAACCACACCGTCTCTCAGCTCATCGGAATCCTAGTGTGCTGCGCTTGCTGGAGGCTCACGAAAATTCTAAAAGCGCGCGCTAGGTGATGTGCTCTCGGGGAGACTCATCTCATGCGCTGTTCGGCGCTACGGCTCGCCATCGGTATCCAAGTTGTGAAACAACTGCATAGTAACGAAGAGCCTCTACAACTATTTTCACTTCATTATACAGGTGTCTAGATGGTCTACATGATATGGTTGAAGACTCGCGATCCAAGAGTAACAATTTCGATCCCCATTGAAAACTTTTGTAATCACTTCAATTATTGCGCTGAATTTTAAACAGCACATGTGACAGAGCGCATGAGACCGCAGTGAGACACATTTCAAGAAAAATGAGGCGCACCAAAAAAGGTCTCACAATGTACAGCGCTCCTGTGCGCTTGCAAGCAATGAGGCTCCTGCACCTAAGGCTACAGCACGTGCACAGTAACTCTACACGAAAGTCCATCACCTTGTCGTAGTCCCCGGTGGGATCCAAACGAACTGGAGTGTTCGCCTGAAACCTTCACACAATTTCATACACCTTCCATCGTCGCTCTTATCAGTCTCGTGAGCTTCCCGGGAAAGCTGTTCTCGTCCATGATTTTGCATAGCTCTACGCGGTCGATACTGTCGTATTCCGCCTTGAAATCGATGAAAAGGTGATGCGTTGGGACCTGGTATTCACGACATTTTTGGAGGATTTGTCGTACAGTAAAGATCTTGTCCGTTGTCGATCGGCTGTCAGGGAAGCCGGCTTGATAACTTCCCACGAACTCGTTTACTACAGGTGACAGACGACGGAAGATGATCTGGGATAATACTTTGTAGGCCGCATTTAGAATGGTGATCGCTCGAAAGTTCTCATAATCTAACTTGTCGCCTTTCTTGTAGATGGAGCATATTACCCCTTCGTTCCACTCCTCCGGTAGCTGTTCTGTTTCCCAGATTGTGCCTATCAGCCGGTGCAGAAAAATGGCCAGCCTCTCCAGAACCATCTTTATGAGTTCAGCTCCGATACCATCCTTACCAGTAGCTTTATTGTTCTTGAGCTGGTGAATGGTATCCTCAATCTCCCTCAAAGTGGGGGCTGGTTGGTTTCCATCTTCCGCAGTACTGACGAAGGTATTTCCTCCGTTGTCCCGACCTTCATTGCCTGTGCTCTCAGCGCCATTCAGGTGCTCGTCGAAGTGCTGCTTCCACCTTTCGATCACCTCAAGCTCGTCCGTCAGAATGCTCCCATCCTTATCCCTGCACATCTCGGCTCGCGGCACGTAGCCGTTGCGGGATGCGTTGAGCTTCTGATAGAACTTACGCGTTTTTTTAGATCGGCACAGCTGTTCCATCTCCTGGCACTCCGTCTCCTCCAGGCGGCGTTTTTTCTCCCGAAAGAGGCGGGTCTGCTGTTGCCGTTTCCGTTTATAGCGTTCCACGTTCTGTCGGGTCCCTTGCTGCAGCATGACCGCCCGCGCTGCATTCTTCTCCTCGAAAACCTCCTGGCACTCCTCGTCGAACCAATCGTTCCGTCGACTCCGTCCCACGTACTCTACGTTGCTCTCAGCTGCATCGTTGATGGCTGCTTTAACTGTTCTCCAGCAGTCCTCAAGAGGGGCTTCCACCAGCTCACCCTTTTCCGGTAAGGCAGCCTCGAGGTGCTGCGCGTATTCCGCTCCAACATCCGGTTGCTTGAGCCGCTCTAGGTCATACCGGGGCGGCCGTCGGTACCGTACGTTGTTAACGACGGAGAGTTTTGGTCGCAGTTGACCATCACCAGATAGTGGTCAGAGTCGATGTTAGCGCCACGATGGGTCCTGACGTCGATAATGTCGGAGAAGTGCCGACCATCAATCAGAACGTGGTCGATTTGCGATTCTGTCTGCTGTGGTATTCTCCAGGTGAATCGGTATGGAAGGCTGTGCTGGAAGTAGGTGCTACGAATGGCCATATTCTTGGAAGTGGCAAAATCAATTAGTCGTAGGCCGTTTTCGTTCGTCAGCCGGTGGGCGCTGAACTTTCCAATCGTCGGTCGTGGCTTGGGCAGCTGTCGTACTCGCGTTCGAGCTGCGCGTAAAAGGCGTCTTTATCATCATCAGTGCTTCCGGAGTGAGGGCTGTGCACGTTTATTATGCTGAAGTTGAAGAACCGGCCTTTGATCATCAACTTGCACATTCTTTCATTGATCGGCCACCACCCGATCACGCGCCTCTGCATATCACCCATCACTATAAAAGCTGCACCCAGCTCATGCGTGTTGCCGCAGCTCTGGTAGATGGTATGGTTACCTCTAAACGCACCATTGATCCCTTCCTACACACTTGCTGCAACGCTACGATGCCGAATCCACGCACATATGCTCCCGATGAAGTTGAGAGATTTACAGTTCCACGTACCGAGCTTCCAATCGCTAGTCCCTTTACGCCGCTGTGGTCTTCGCCGATTGTTCCGGTTCGTATTCTCTCGTTGATTATTCGTTGCTTGATTTTTTTACGGCTGGCATGCAGGGCCTGACACCAACCCCCTAGATTTCCGGAGGACCCCTAAATGTTCGGAGGGCCATAGTGCGCAGTTTAGCTTAGAGTTCTTTTCTGGCACTCGGACGATGATCAGCCGCCCCTGACATGGGAAACAGACGCTGTTGTGAGTCGCTCCCAACTTGGAGTATAGACGTGCATATAGCAGTTATTACTAGAACATATTTGTGGGGGAGTTGCAATCATCATTCATAGGCGTATAAAACATCAACTGTTTTCGTCATTTGAAACTAAAGTTTTTGAAACTTTAGGTGTTTCCGTTGAAACACAGCTTGGTAAATATACTTTCATAGCTGCCTATTTGCCTTTTCATTGCTCTGGACAGCAAGTTAATTTGCTCCAAACTGACTTGCGAAAATTGACTCGCAATAATCATTTTTTTTTTGTCATTGGTGACTTTAATGCCCAACATCGGTCATGGAATAATTCTCAAAGTAATTCCAACGCAGAATTTTATTTGACGAGTGCTCTTCAGGATATTTCTCAATTCAATACCCTGATAGCCCTACGTGTTTTTCCTCTTCTAGAAATCCATCTACGATTGATTTGATCTTAACCGACTCTAGTCATCTGTGTAGCCAATTAGCTACTCATGCTGATTTTGATTCTGATCATGTCCCTGTTACATTTCAAATATCCCATGAAGCGATTCTCAGTCCAATCAGCTCAACTTATAATTGTTTTCGAGCCATATGGAATATATATGAAACATATATATCTAGACTCCCCAGTGAACCACGTATCGTATAACGTCAAAAATAAGAATCGCACCAGATGCCAAATTAAGCGTTATCAATGTCAACACAACTTGTACATTAATCCTCACTACGATTCATAAACGACATTCTGTGTTGACAACAAAACATGTCGTAAATAGTGCTACATAGTATCGTGTCAAGTTGTATAAAGATCATATATCAATCTAGAAAGCATCATATGAAATCACAATAACATGGCAAAAAATGACACCCAAACTTGATATCTGCTGACGATGGGCCTCAAAAAACAACAAAGTATGTGTCGCTGTACATTATACATGCATTAATATAGGCAAATAATCACTTCTCACTTATGTAACGCTTCATGGTACAGTGGTAAGGTGACCAAATCCTAATCCAGAGGTCGGGCGTTCGAGGCTTGCTGGGGACTTTTTTTTAGTTTCATCCAAATTTTGTGGCATCGTATTTCTGATCGCAGAAAGTCTGAAAAAGTCGTGTCAAGTACGCATATAGCCTCCACTTTGGCATGTATATAGCCTTTTCATGCATTCTATACGATTGAATTGATTCGTATAGAATGCGTATAGAATGATGTGTCACAAAATTTATACCAACCAAAATAGTGACTGGGTCTAATCTTGATGTTAACATTTCTTTACAAATAAAACTTGATATTGACAATGCTCTTGAAAATTTAACAAATTCCATACAGTAGAATTACAATAGCTTAATATCTATGGTGAAATCTGTGTTCAATGAGAGAAACAATTATAATATCTTTGCTATAAGGGGAAATGCATGCACATATTACGTCACGCTCCGAGGGGGGGGGGAGGTGACTCATACAAAAAACGTGAAATTACAAATCCCTAACAGGGATTTCTTATACAATACACAGATAAGTTCCAATATCCTAGCAAATAATCATTAGCGTAACATGAACTCAAATCTAGAGGGGGCTTGACCTTTATGATAGAAAAAATCCCCTAAGTAAAGTGTATACTTAGCATGAAAGTTAAAATTTTCTAGGGGGGGCTTGAACTTTTCTAGGGGGGTCTAAGCCCCCCCTAGCCCCCCCGTATTTACGCCAATGCAAATAATGTTACTACTTTGTTATCCAAATGCTTGGAACTATTTACACGAATTTCTGCAATTATTGAACGGTGTTATCTATATGTTCAACCCTCCATTATGTTGTTTCCTCGTATATCAATTCTAAAGGAATTCTCGCAACTAGATAAAATGCGATCTTCTAACAAGCCATTCCCATTTAACAAGTGATTCATATTCACTCCTGACACTTTTTTTTTGGTAAACGCTGACATCATCATGTCATTACGTAGAACCGTGATTGTTTCCGATTCTAATAGTATGGAACGTCCCCGCCAGCTATCGTTACACTAGATCCATCCTGCAAAATTCTGAATTATTCCATTCATCCGCGCATTTACAAAAAAACGACGACAACCATGGGGCTATCTGTCAGGACAAACCCCGTCCCTACCCCTCTCTTCCCTCGATGATGTAGATATTCAGATGTGCATAAATTTAGCAGTGATCCGTGTGTCAGCTTTTATTCCGCTCATTCGCACAACAATAGCGCACTCACACTCCCATTTCTTACGGGGAAAGGACAGCTTCAACTACACCGACCCTCGACAGCACCAGGAGGGGTGGACCACGACGACGTTGATGTATGCACACAAAAGTGGATGTTACAATTCAAATCCGCTGGCAGTGGCGATAGACGTATTATTTTCCTCCGTCACGTACAGCTCTAGTTACTGCAGAGGCTGGGGGAAATGGTACAGAACGAACATTCGGCATCAATTTTCGTCGAAACTATGAATAGGGACAGTAGGATATTCTGGAAATTCATACGCTATCTAATACCTCAAACCCCTATCATAATGTTAAAAAAAGGTTACAGAACCTTAGGCAAAAGTTTCAGTTAATGTAGAATTTGGAAGTGAGGAAGTGATTTTTTTACCGAACTTTAAACAGCTGAACAGTTTGGTAGATCTTCGAGGCCTATTTATTTTGTTATTTTTAAATAAATGAAAAACCGAATTTAGTACTATACCATTTAATTCCACTAGAGTTTGTATCCTTTAACAGATACGCGTATTGCGACCTCAACAGAAAGGCAGTGTCTTCAGTGTCGTGTACTAAACTCGGCTTACCTTAGCACTGTACCTAAATTCGGTTGTTCTTTTATTGATTGGTTTTTCACTAACGGCTCGAAGATTTATTATTATTATTCATATTTTAATTGAAACAACGTTGCAATCCTCTATTTCCACGATGAACGTTTCATATATTTAGATCAAGTTCATTGAAAAGCATTCTATTTTGCTTTTATAAGCAGGTCGCATTATTACTTCATACAAGAGCATGTACTTTCACAAAGATTGCATCATGCATTGTGCGCCACTCTTCCCAATCGCCATGACCAATGCCGTCCATCCGCCATCGTTTGCATGAAATAAAGAGTGCCATCAGATTGCAGCCAGCAGCAGCTTTTATGTGTTACAAAACGAGGAGCTTCCTACCTGCCTGACGTTTTACACGCTCGCTGCCTTCTCGAATGTGTGGATGTGGGTGGATTATGTGGAAAGTTATGGCCACGAAACATATTGTGAAACACGTGTAAGAGGTGGTAGGTATTAGAGTGGATACCAAGAATGGGGGTTGGCAAGTGATACTTCCAGATTTTGCACCGATGCTTGAAGGGCGTAAAGTGATACCAACGCCGGTTTCTGTATTAAATGAGAGGAACGTTGGGGATACTGGGAATATGATGTTCGTGTGGAATCAGATTTACACAGATCAGATTTTTTAATTCAACTGAAGAAATATTCCTTGTATTTGTAAAACGATATTTTGATAATTTTTGGCAGAGTTTCAAAAAAATACCTGAAATAATCTGTAGCAAAAATCAGACTCCCTTGAAAAGTTTCTTGTTTGAATTCTAGTAGAAAATACTGGTCGTGCATTGGGGCTATCCTTAGCCGTGTGGTTAGAGTCCACGGCTACCAAGCAAAGCCATGCTGAAGGTGTCTGGGTTCGATTCCCGGTCGGTCCAGGATCTTTTCGTAAAGGAAATTTCCTTGACTTCCCTGGTCATAGAGGCAACATTGGCAAATAAAGCTCTCAGTCAATAACTGTGAAAGTGCTCATTGAGAAGTAGGCTCTGTCCCAGTGGGGACGTAATGTCAAGAAGAAGAAGAAGAAGAAGCATTGGAAAAAAAAACAAAATACTTAATCGTATTACTGTCTGTATGTGAATTGGATGAATTTCTCGAATTCGTGATTATACTTAGAACAAGCTGAATTTCAACACTTTTGCAAAATATCGTTATCTTAATCAATATGTAACTATTTTCAAAGGTGAAACAGTTTGGAATCAACTTCTAAGATTGCAATAAAACTTCAAAGGCACAAATCTCGCGAAGAAAGCATCCCATAACAGTGCACTTTTCATTTTGGCTTTGTGCACTAGCTGAAAACTTTAAAATAAGAAGCTCAGGAACATTTGCCAACTATTCCTCCAGTTGTGTGCCTTTGAAAACGTGAGTAAGTGGAGAAGTCGGCCATTGAGACGACCATCTTTGCATTCCGAGATGCACCTTAAGAGCACAGAAACGATACTTGAACAACGACGATCGAATGAAATTTAGTTTTCAACTTCATCTTATTGACTTTGCGTATTCCAAAAATCTGGCAATTGGTAACAGCTACTTCCTAAAAAATGCGTTACCAAAGAGAGTAACCTCAATGAGGCCCTTCTTGGGAAATTCTGGAATACAGCGAAAACAGCTACAGAAACGGCGGAAACATGGGCAAGGAGTGAACATAGATTGTCACGAAGAATTCAACGATGACATTCACATTATATTGCAGCAATGACCCGCCTCAAAGAGGAGTTTTATAGTTGGAAACCAAAACACATACCCATCACCTTCGAAGGAAGTGAAGTGCGAGGCGATGGAGCAGTGGTCCTTATGTAGGAATAGGTATGGAAGCATCTTGACAAACAAACGTGAACGAAAGGTGTAAGCAGCATTACGACGAAAACCTTAATGGCGCGGAGAACCAACGGTCAAGAAATTTCATCAAGCCATCAAGCCTATACGACATCTCTAGGAAAAATAGCAGCTGATAAGGGATCATTCATCCCCTTCCATTCCCATGTAACAGCTTTTGTACGAGATTTTTTTTTATTTTATTTTATGAATCGTAACATGACGAAAAAACCCTCCCCACCCATGTTGCGTTACGTTATACAGTCGGGTCTCCTATTAAACGCATTCCTATAATGCGCACTTCTATAACGAGCACTCCTATAAGACACATTAGAGCGTTATAGGATACCAAGGGCTTATCGGATTCCATCACTTTGAGGGTGTTGTTGAATAGCTCGTATGCCATAAGAGATAGCACAGTACTGTCTTCGGCGAAATTTCAGTGCTAAGTAGACCCTTTTTTTAGGAGTTGAGGATCATCCTTTTAGTTGAGAACTTGGCTGGTAGGGCGTTTTTCTGATTTGCACTATATGAACATTGAGGGATAGGAATTGTTGTTCAGCAGCACAACGGCTAACATTATTTGTGGCAATAGTTTCGAGATTTTGCCACCAGGCGGCGCTAGTGAGCATGAAACTTTTGCTCTGCAGATAACTCAGTAGCCTGTCCACTAAAAAAAATTGTGTCTTTGGCAAAGTTGTTCAGTGAGCATGAAGCTTTTGTTTTGCGTATATCTTTGTATTTTTACAACTTAGAAAATTTTAATCCTGTGCGAAGTTGTTCAGTAGCTTCAGAAATATCATTGTTTAAGCCATTTGATTAAAAGTTTTGCTGCCAGCTAGCGCAAGGTAGCATGAAACATTGATTTTGCAGATATGTTTAAGAAACACGAATAACGAAATGCATGGTGTGTAATAATGTATTGGTCAAATGAACTATATTCATGATTTGTTTGGATATAACTTTCAATATATTTGACTTCACCTTATATAGCTAAAAATAATTGTTCATCACAATAGTAAACAACCATAATTTTGATTGAACTTGAAACGTTATTCTCCAAAATTCAACAATATTTTAGCTGACTCAAAGCATATATATTTAGTTGAGTGTACCATGTTTTACAATGTCCACTCAACATTTTGTTGTGCTTTATTAACATATCTGAAAAGATTCGTTGCTGCTTTATTGACATCATCATCAAATTTACTATTCATCGCAAGTTAGAAGTAAGTAGATTTGTGTACATGACTTGAAGTCAAGGGATTTAAATGTTTTCTGATATTTGGAATTATCAAAGTTAAAGTCGAACCAAGAACAAGTACAAAGCTGAATCAATGGAGCATGTGAATTGGATTTTAGGATAAATTTAATTTGGTGCACTTTGGCATTAATTCAAAACTGTTTTGCGTAAGTCAAAGCTATTAACAGGATCAGGGCAGACAATCGTCAAATTCGTCACCGACTGGTGACGAAATTAAAAAAAAAAAAAAAAAACATCGTTATCTAGTACAATAACTCCAGCAGGTAGTCGTCTCGTCATCGACGAAAGAATGCACTAATAACTTCAATCAAAAATCGTCAACGAGCAATTTTGTCTTCATTCCGCTTGCTACCTTGACTCACAAGAAGAAGGCGTTTACTGTATATTCGCTTACTATGCACCAACCAACGCTTGTATTGGCAAGTGAATCCACTCTCCTCATTGTAGAATCAATAGCTCTGCTGGTATGCGCGTGAAGTTGACGATTCAGAGATCGTTTGTTCGATTTCAGATGCGTTTTGTTGTTTGTTTTTTTAAATGCCATTGAAAAATAGCCTATAATCTGTCGAAGACACGTTTTTAGTCGGAATAGTATTTGTTCGTCGTGACGCCGAGCCTACGTGACTGGATCTCTGCCGTAAATCGTCATCCGACGCTGGTTGAGTGACGATGGCGATGCTTCTTTTAGTTTCGTCGCCGACTATTTCCATTTGACAGCGACGATTGTCTACCCTGAACAGGATAGTACCCAGACAACCAAAATGTACGTATAATAAAATCACCTGGAGGCATTGTACGTGCAATATTTCACTTATAAGATGTCGCGAAAAGGCCTTCTACGTACAAAAGTGGAGGCGATATACGTACATTTATTATGTGATGAATAATAGCATGCAATGCGAGTAAATAAATTTTCTACCGAACTAACATGTGATCTTATGCGACTTAACTTATGATAACAAATGTTGATTTCACACGTAGCAGCTACGGATTGATTCGATTTACTTTGCACGAGTGTACGGGACGAAACAGAATGTGCAAATGAACTCAGAAAAAAAGCCTTTTATGCGAGGAAACTCATCAATCTGACAATTTTCTCCACCGTGTTTTGCGGATTTGATGTAATTTGTATGAGTAAACGAGTTATTACGTTAGTTTTGATGCGACTTCTGGTTGTCTGGGTAATCGGAACACAGCGGAATTTTGGGTGTGCCACCCCAGATTTCTATAAAAACTACAAACCATATTTTTTCTTTGAGCTTAACAATATGTTCCCTTATAGTTCATAATACAATGTTCAAAATATGACGAAAATTGCTCTATTTTTCACGTATTTACATCGACTTTTGTAAAAACCATCAAATTTTAGTGATTTTTTATAAGTTTTCGATGTTTCTAATTAGCATGGTGAGATGTAAATTATTAACAGATTTTCCAAACGTATTGTACATCGTGAAGCTATACAAATGTGTAAGTGTGAGTAAATGTGCCACCTATTTGGTAAACAAAAATGATTGAAGTGAAATTCATGGAAATGTATACATCATCAACAAAATCATAATAATGAACCAAAATGAGGCACCAGTAGAGGTTTCTAAAGTGTAGAAGGGGAATAGCGAACATTTTTGTTCTCTAAGTGGTTTTTTCTCCAAATATTCGATAATGACATGGTTTTAGGCGTTTTGTTTAACTTATTTTCATCAAACTTTTACCGTTATTTACTGCTGATCTAGTGTAATATTATACAGTTCCTCTGTAATGAAAGGTTAATTCATATATCATATTGAATGGAGACAAAATAACGATTTTAGTCATTTGAATTGACTAGTAGAGAGTTCCGCATGTGATGAACCTTGTTATAAAACATCCTTTTATGACATCCCTTTATGAGGCATAATGGATGTTTGGCATAATAGATGTTTGGCATAATGGACGTTAGGCATAATGGACGATAGGCATAATTTCCAAAATGAAAATTGAAAACGTTTGTGCGAAAAGTGTACTGACTTTTTGATAATTGTGAAGGGTTTCAAAGATCAAAAGCGTGTCTTTTGAAATGCGGTTTTCTTGCAGTCATCCCATAGTTGTAAATTCAATTTCAATTTCATTCTCATTCCATAATGGCGAATCAACTTCAAGCACAAAAATTGATTAAACGATCAGCATGATAATTCTGTAAAGAGCCTTCATTTGTTTTTTGGCAACTTCTGCGGCCATAGAGCACAGTCATGCTGGAGAGTTCGTTTTCAAGTCGATCCAGGATCTTTTTGTTTTCTTCGCATTCTGAAACACAATCGTGCATCGTGCACAAAAGAGAATGCGAAAATGGCTACTGTGGCAAAGCAATCGTTTGGTTAATCGCCGTGGAAGTGCTCCTAGAAAACTAAGCAAAGAATTTCTGTTAGGGCTTAATGCCAAGAATGAGAACGACGCTGTACATGACCTGCTGCTTATCTTTTGAGTTTGGTTGTACACATATAACTGGCAAATTTTTCATCAGAGATTTTCCCTTCTTTAAATTGAAGGCTGTTCCTTATAGTTATAATATCAACAAAATTATCGGAGTTAGTGCTGCTAATACTTAATCCGAAAATTGTTCTTCTTCAATAAATAAGCTGTTCTTTCGAGACATACAAAAAAAATGTCATTATTGCTCTTCCCAAGTAACACAATTTGTCATAAATAAGGTCAAAATACATCTTTCATACATCGCCGCTGTTCTGGGTCGAATGTACAATACTAAATTTCATACACCTTTAGAACCGAAAAAGCGCAGAAACAGAAGGTTTTATAACATCTCTCATAGTTCAATTGGATGTTTTTCAATACCTATTCCGTACTTCTCATAGCAGTATGATTTGTTATATCTAAGTTATACCATACGTCATTATGACCAATAAGTTATAATCATGTTATCGAGACGTAATTTGTTGTTTAGAATACAAGCCCACAATGTGTATTGTTTGGAATGTTTTGACAGCTCAAAAAAGTAAAAACAAATAAGATTAATCGTTGATTGCAAGTAGTACAAGTAGATAGCGTTATGAAAAACTAATATCTTGCTGCATGGAATTGTGCCGGGATTTTTTTATCAAGTTACGAGTTGCGATATATTAAGAAACCTTTGTGCATGTATGGTATATGTTTTTTTATGTGCCGTGTTAGATTTTTGGTGAAGCTGGAGACTATGCTTCTTGTTTTTTCATGCGCCTTTTATAAGATGCGTAATTCCAATTTGTGCTCCGTGAAATTTACCGATCGTGTATAATTTTCGACTGAATGAACCAGCGAGGAAAATGGTGGATTCTACCAGATGCGTACAGGGTAGGTAAAAACTCTTTGTAATGGTTGTCGGTTTAAGTTCCTACGATAATTTAACTGGTTTGCATTTTTTTTTATTCAAGAGTGCGCAATTTGTGATTAATATTAAATAAATCAAACTTTTTGCCTGGTTGGAATACATTCCAGACCTGCCGTGCTGATAATCGTTATTTAGCAATGTGTTAATTGCTTGCAATAGAAGTTCTACATTTATAAATATTTCTGATCGGTGATGTAGCATGGCAGGGACAGAAGGTACAGGTTTTGTGTTTGAATGAAGTTTAAATACGTATTCAGAAAACAATGAATATTCAAATTCAAAGCATGCTGTTTTTAGATGAAAAGCTCGTTGTCATTGAAAAAATCACATTAACAAATTTTTATTTGCGCATTATTTTCGTAAATATGTCAATCATTTTTCTCCCCCGCTTGAATTAATCACCATTTCGCTTAATTATTCGATACAGATTTTGTTTTGCTACACATCTCTGCATCCATCTTCGAATAGTAACTGAGAGTCAAAAAAAGACAAATGCTACATATGTATTCCATTGGACAGGAAAAAGCATTATTATAACATCCTCATCAAAACACTCATACCGATATGTACGAAATATGTTTTCAGAAGCAACTTTATAACTTAATTTACATCGACTGAAGTTTAGTTATGAGGAGTGCTTTAATTTAGTAATATTAACATTTATCAATCAGGAATATGACACAAATGCAATTACTGCGTTTGCCGGATTGATATGTTTTTCTAAAACATCGCCTGAACGTTTTTAAAACAGAAGATGTATTGGATTTTATCTTTAACGCCTAAATATAACATCTTTTTCAGATAGCTGACCAAGAAGATGTTTTCTGTGTTACTTGGGTTAATATTTCCGTCATGCATTTCCCTTCTTTGAATCATTGACTATTCTTTATACTTATACGGGTAATTTAATGACTGGAGGAAAAGGCTGTATTGTTTCGACTTCCCGTTGAATGATTATGTGGAACACTGGGTAATCAGAAAAATTGTAGGAGCTCTATGCCATAAAATCGGGAATTTTATTTTGATCTTGAATGCACGCCATGCTGAATTCTGAATACTATGCTATGTTGAATTGGAACTTGACTTTTGTATCTAAAATGAATCAAATTTTACTTTTCAAACTCGATGAATTTTGAATGCATTGATTGAATTGATTAGCAGACTCGGAGTAGCAATGTAACGTCCAGAAGATGGTTGTCATACTACCAGAAAATTATTGTTGAAGATAATCTCACCTATCATAAGATAAATTCTTGGCTTGACTCTTGTTCGTTGTCTTCAAGGTAATCATATGCACTATAAATACTAATACTTGTATGGAAGATTACCCTTCTTTAGAATTATTGCAATTATGTAAGAAAAATATAACAAAAATGTCATATACTCACTGAAATAAACATCTTTAGAAACAAATAACACTTTGATTGCACATCGCAAATATAAATGGATACTTACAAAAATTGAACCATGCGGCCACCGTGTCAAATTTAATAGTGTTCCTAAAAGCTATCAACTTGTACGGACAAATCTGAACCAACACTCCAAGTCAATAACCACATAAAATCGGTACCATGTGTAAAAAGTAGGCATTGAGCAAATGGACTGAGAAGTTTTCAATCCCGTTTTCCATGCAAATATTCAAAAAATTCCAGGAGATTGGAACATGTTTCGATTTCAATAAAACTTTCATAATTTGCTTTTCACCCCGTTACCTTTCCAAGAAAAATATAAAGATGACCAAATAACATTTTTGTGTTACACGATGCGAAAATCTGCTGTGAAACTGACATGCGTAAGCTTTTCATTATGGGACAATTCGACTTGGTGTTCTTTCCTAATTTTACTGAACAAAAAGTGATTTCTCGTTAGTGCAGCTGAAAGATCATTAGAAGATATAAAGAAAACTGATATCAACTCAATTTTGACCAAAATGTAGATACCACTGACTTGCGATTCACGGCTGTAAACTTCAGCCATTAATTTTAATAATTAACTTTTTGCATGATCTTTGACCGTTTCTTTTGTTCTTAAGGTTTTCATGGCTTCTCAAATGTTTGAAGCAAATTGCTTAAATATTAGGACTTAAGTTTTTATCATACTTCCATTCAAACAAACCATACAAACATATTCAACCAAAATGGTAGTTTTATTGAAAAATTTATAAATCCCGGGATCCCGGGATTTCCCGGGACAAGCATAGTTTTTTGTTCCGAATCCCGGGACGAGCAAAATGGCCGGGAAATGGAACTTCTAGTACCTGCCTCACGATATACGAATGCGAAAATGGTAACATTGGCAAAGAAAGCTCCCAGTTAATACTTGTGGAAGTACTCATAAGAACACTAAGCTAAGAAGCAGGCTCTATCCCAATGAGGAAGTTAATGTCAAGAAGAAGAAGAAGAAGAAGAAGAAGAAGAAGAAGAAGAAGAGATTTTTATATTAATTTTATGTGTAACCAAATTTGTGAAGTTTCGATGAATGATTGCATCACATCCTCAGTGCCGTAGCGTGCGATTGGCCAGGTTGGCACCCGCCAAGGGCGCTAGCCTTAAGGGGGCGCCAAAACGCATGACACATTAGGTAAAGTTTGAAAATACATATTGAATTCAAACACAATCTGTATGAATCACAATCTGGGTTCTGAAAAATACTGAACATGAATCTAACATTGCCCTTGACAGATTTCAACCAAAAAAATTGTCGAGATTCTCAAAAAATCAAGGACATTATTCATAGATAACTCTGAGCAGAGTTCTTGCTAAATCTTGACAGGTCTCTTACATAAACTAGATGTGATTATGATAGAACGCTTTGCGATGCACCGACACTTTTGAACTTTTTAAAACATCTTTATGGCATTTCCAGTCCAGGTGTTGTTTTCTAAGCATTTCTTCTTCTTTCTGGCATTACGTCCCCACTGGGGCAGAGCCTGCTTCTCAGCTTAGTGTTCTTATGAGCACTTCCACAGTTATTAACTGAGAGCTTACTGTGCCAATGACCATTTTTGCATGAGTATATCGTATGGCAGGTACGAATATACTCTATGCCCTGGGAAGTCGAGAAAATTTCCAACCCGAAAAGATCCTCGACCGGTGGGATTCGAACCCACGACCCTCAGCTTGATCTTGCTGAATAGCTGCGCGTTTACCGCTACGGCTATCTGGGCCCCTAAGCATTTAACTCCGGCCAAATCCTCACATTTTTAATAACTCAAAAATAACGCTAGCTGATAGCCATTTGAACAAAAACATAAATGAAATTAGAAGGATTGATAGAAACATTGTTGGTTTTATCTTAACGGTAAAAAAGGCATCGTCCATAAATGACGAAACCAACCGTTGCCTTTTTTCCCATACCTAAAACATGGTTTGCATAAAAACCTTAAACTCCCTTACCCCTAAAATTCAACGTCATTTATAGACGATGCCTAACCTTTCCTTAAAAATTCTTTCAAAATTACCTTTTAAAACGATACTTTTTTTGAAAATGTCTTGGCCAAATAAACGTGAATTGGAAACAAAATCTGTTATTCTTCTTGGTAATCCATTTTTATTTTATGAAAAACGATTTTTTTATTTACGTTCTTAACACTTTAGTAGTCGTGCTGTTGTATTTTGTACAACACTGTTGAGAAAAGCTCGCTAGCCTTGTACGGCGTCAGTATGGTGAAACGTGAAACACATAAGAGTATTGCTTAGGATTTTTTCAGAGTTGGACTAGTAGTGTCATTTGATATATCGGATACAAAAGCTTTTATTTTTTTGATCAATTTTTCATAAAAGTTTAGAAGAATTTCTCTTAAATAAACATTTCACTAAAATTGGCACCAAAAACGTGTTTGAATACCGAGCAAATTTTTCAAATTTGTTTCTTATTATATAAATTTTAATTTTCTTGGGAATTTTTAGGCAAAAAACACGACAATTATTGCACATCCATAAGGAAAACACGGGTTGTGCAATAATAGGCGCGTTTTTAGCCTGTGCACTAATTGGCTATCTACCCTAATAAATAAAACAATTTGCATTTTGTCTAGCTGGAGTTAACTCAATAATCAAATATGTTCTAAATTTCTAGCATCCTACGAAACATGTCCAAAGAATTTCAATGATATATTTCACGATAACTCTCATCATGTTAAATAGTTGTGTAGAGCGCTGATTGAGGGGCGCTTAAATGGAAGTTCGCCAAGGGCACCATGAACCCACGCTACAGCTTTGCACATCCTTACAGCCGCTATTTGGGTGATGCCTCTGTGGTATAAAGTTTTTCATGGTAAATTATCCATACTTTTTAATATGTATTCTGAGTATACTGTTAAAACATTAAAAGAATGACTATCGTTTTGCTGAGTAATTTTTCAATCCTAATTATCATGAATAAAACTTTTTTGAAGTTTTTATCGAAGCAAAGTCCAAAAGCTACGATTTCTATTATACTGAAGTAGATAAAAAAATAACTGAAGATAGCAAGTATGAACAAGAATATAAATCTAAGTTCCATACCATTTATAATATAATGCTAAACGTTTAAAGCTCTCGTATAAAATTCCCTTCTTTTTAACAGCTAAAAATAAGTTCCGTCAAACCGTGATATCTTCCAATTAACAAAGGATAAAGTTGAATTAGAGTATCATGATTGGACGGTTGAGGAAACGAAGTAGAACTAAAGAGAAAAAAAAGCGAATCGCCACCGACCCGTGTGCTACGTATAGTGGCCAGAAACTGCGTTTAATGGTTTCAACTTTTCCCATGCAGTTTTACGGCAGCAACCAGCAGCGTAGCCGCGAGCAAAAACCACAGCTTACCAGCAGCAGCAGCAGCATCGTCGGGGCCCGGCAACCACGGTAATATCCTCGCCGGTCGAAGCGCGTGTATTCTTCTATTCTACGCTGGACCTGGTCCACGTTTAAACAGACCGTCCGACACGGTGTTTCTGAAACAGTTTTGAACGAAAAAAAACATTGTTCACAAATTCGACCCCCAGATTCCAAAAATAAAGTATATTAGCATCTTGTTCGCGAATCTAAAAATACTTCAACAAGGGAATCGAAAGTAATCGTGATTTGAAAGTTTTGGGCTATTTTGAACTAGTAGACGGGACACAATATAATTTGGCAAACATGCCTCTTCGTGAGAATACTCATGCTTACCAATCTGGAAGGTCCACACTGACTATTTTACACAAAGTTGTATACGATATCGAGAAAGCATTCGCTCAGAAACAATCCTGCTTGAGTGTTTTGTTGGATATTGAGGGATCCTTTGATAAAGTGTCTTCCGATACCATATTGGAAGCTGTACGAAACCATGGTCTGCCTACACTGATTACCGATTGGATTCATCAAATGCTCAAAAATCGACATCTCTTTTGGACATTGCGTCAAGCAGCGATTCGAAAATTAAGTGTTTGCGGATGCCCCCAAGGGGGAGTCTTGTCACCACTTTTGTGGAATCTCGTAGCAGATACGCTATTGAGGCAACTCAATAATAGCGGTTTTCCGACTTACGGATTTGCCGATGACTATGTAGCTTTGATAGTTGGTATGTGCATAAGCACCCTGTTCGACCTGATGCTAAGTGCCCATCAGGTAGTCGAGAATTGGTGTCGCCAATATGGCCTTTCGGATAACCTGAATAAAGCATCTATTGTTCTTTTTACGGAAAGACGGAACTGCGATGGAATTCTACCTCTTTTTGGCACTGAGATTAATGTAACTGATCAGGTAAAGTATGTCGGAGTCGTTCAGAATTCTGAACTTTCTTGGAAACCTTACATTGATTTCAGAGTTAAAAAAGCTTACATGGACTTCGGTCAATGCCGGAGAACCTTCGGTAAAACCT
This sequence comes from Aedes aegypti, assembly GCF_002204515.2. NCBI lineage: Eukaryota > Metazoa > Arthropoda > Insecta > Diptera > Culicidae > Aedes > Aedes aegypti. The sequence goes on along the minus strand of NC_035109.1, from coordinate 383,982,918 downwards.
GGGGCCTCAAACCCAAGTAAATCGAATGGATTTACGCAACAATATTGGCATATGGAAATCTTGTGTGTTGGCAAAAGGGTAAATGAAAACAATCCAATCAAAATTGGGCCATCTCCAAAGGATGAGCTTGATGGCGATATCTGGTACGTTCTGTACGACTCCCACAGCAGCGCTCGAACCCTTTTCGACGTTGCGCCTCTTCACATACAAGAAGCACTTTCTTACCGTCAATGAGTACTGGAGAAAAATCCAGTGAATCGTAGATCTACACACACTTCGTTGTTTCCACTTTTGGTGAATTGGGAAAAAAAATATCCTTGCTCCAAGTGATCTCACAATTTCTTGTTACTATCCTTACAGGACATTTATCACACAATTTCCTTCATGGGAAGAGTGGACGTCTGGTGACTATTTGCAAAGAAGTAAATCAAGCAATACAGTATGTTACACTAATGGCTCCCTTCTTGAAGGTAGAGCTGATGCTGGTGCATATTCTCGTGAGTTAAGGCTGAATCAGTTTTACTCACTTGGTAGACACTGCATCGTTTTTCAGGCGGAAATATTTGCTCTTGTGTGTGGAGTGCAATCAGCACTTCAATAGCGCGTAATGGGTTAAGTCATATACTTCTATTCAGATAGCCAGGCTGCTATAAAAGCTCTTGCTTCGGCCAACTCAAGGTTGAAGCTTGTTATCGCATGTCGAACTCAAATTTCGGAACTGAATTAAGTCAACTCTGTTAACCTTGTATGGGCTTGGCCATTCTTCCATCGCTAGAAATGAATTGACTGATGAGCTCGCTCGCGATGGAACATCGCATTACTTCATTGGCCCTGATCCAGCTATTCCAATTTCGAAGTGCTGGGTGAAGCTTCAGATATACTCTTGGGCGGCAACTCAGCACAAGCATCATTGGAATAGTTTGTAAATTTCCACCTCCAGTGGTGGCGAAGTTATTAACAAATCTGCCGAAGCAGAATTGCAGTCTCTTGGTCAGAGCTTTGACTAGACACTGCCGACTCAACTATCACATGCGTGCTGACTCATTTGTGTGAGATAGTTGTGATTCCGATTATGGAACATCGTATCATCTAATATGTAACTGTTCTGTTTTCGTGCAATTGCAGATCCGAATACTTGGTAAACACTTATTAAGGCGGCATCCACAAATTACGTAACGCTCTAGGGGGAGGGGGAATAAGCTCAAGCGTTACGGCTCACACAAAAATTTGAAATTTTTCATACTAAAGGTGTTACGGAGGGGGGGAGGGAATAAAAAATTTCAAATTTTAGCGTTACGTAATAAATGGACGCTGCCTTAAGTGAAACTGATTTCAGAAGCCTGACTCTTTAGGACATTCTGTATTTCTTAGCTAGCTGTGGTAATGAGCTATAGGCTCTCTTTACGCTCATTTGTTTTATAGTGCCCTTTTTAGGGCGCTGTTCGAACCCATTGTGGTATGGAGATACATGCTCTCAATTCGCTTATGCGATTTTCTCTCTTCAAGGGACCCCACCCATATTTCATCCCATCTTTCCCTTCCCTTTCTTTTCCCATGAGGTAGATGATGAAATTTACTCAAATATTGCGATGGCACAAATCTCTCAATTGGCAGAGAACGTGCCTCTAGAGTCGCCCTTCTGATACCTGATACCTAACTAGATATTGAGTTATTAAGTGTTTACTGTAAATAAAAAATAGGTCTGAATCTTCAAATAACTGAGGTTTACGATTTTTTTTTCTTTATTAACGGTTTTAGATACACCATGTCCGCAGGATAACACCGAGTGAAAAATGAGCTGTAGCAGGAGAATAGAGCAATTCTATACGGTAAAGGTAGCGAGAATTGGACGGTACATGTAGTATGAACCTCTGAAGCGCGTTTTATAGTTAGTACAGTAATATCACGAATTACACATTTCATCGGACCTATGCATAAATTTCTGTGTAAAAACACAAAACCTACACGTTGGTTTATTCTAGACTCAAACATTATTCAATCCTATATTGCGGTTCATTATAGCAAACGCAATTGAGGAAGCTGCTGTATCAACCCAAGCTGTACCATTAAATAAAAGGTAAAAGTAGGATATGAGAAAAAGCGAATCAAGGAAACTAGAAACGATGGTGAAATTTTAGACTTTCGCATAATGCATATGGAGCGTTAATAGATGTAGTTGCTCACTAATCCGGGAAGTGAAACCACAGAGAGAGGAAGCTTACGTTAGTTTTTATCCGCACACTTTCCCCCTTCGCGCAGCACATAACACTTAACAATTAACTTTTAATTAAAAATTGTATTCATGCAGGAGAATCGTCCAGTCTATCATCATCATCATCATCATCATCGGTGGCGGATGAAAAAGCGCATTAGTGTGGGCTATGATTTTCGCGTTAATGTGGACTCGTGGCTGGTTTAATGGAGCCGGAAATGATATCGGATTTTCAATTGGTGCATTCATTTACATCGAACCGGCAGAAATTGAATACAACTTCAACCTATTGGCGATGATCAGATTGATTGATTATAGTCTACCAAATACGATTCTAAACAAGACAAAATGATAAACAAATATTATTATGAGAGTGGAAGCTAATAATCGACCCACAAACTGTTGTACGTCCTAATAACATATAAAACGTAAGTGCAGCGCATATGACATCTTCACCTGAGAATCAAAAAATAATACGGAACGTAAACTGAAAGTCCAGCGCCATTATTCTTTCCGTTAAAAATTCATTTTAACATTCCGCATCTGCCACTTGTCAACAATTGCACGTGTTATCTACGCTACGATTACTTTTGCTACTACCGATGCGAGTCATAATTTATAGTCCAACGTGTGATAACGCGAACTTAAACAAATGTGAATTGAGGTGTAGATGTCTGCTTTCTGTATGAAATTTGAACCGATTCTTGACATTGTGTCTCCTGCATTCAGAACGTTTTACGTGCGGCGCTTTCGAGCATGTTTTTTTTCTCAACTCAGTTACAACTTTGTCATACGATATAGCTTCTAGCGATTTTATCACTTTGGAATGTCGACACGATCCCGAAATGCTGCCGTTTGTCGTCGACGACGGTCAGAAACCGTTGGGAGTCCAAAGTGATCTTTCTTCGCTTTCGCTTATGAGGTGACATTTGCCTCCTCCCGAGTCCCGGGCACAAAAAGCCAAGACGAACTGTGCGAGCGTAAATCACACGGGAGAACTATTAAAATGATACATTATATTTAATATCTGGTAGGAAAATATACTGCGGAAAAATGGGACGTCCATATATTTCCTCGCTTATTATTTTTGCGAGCCCGACGTGAGAATTCGTTTTTTTTTTCTACCTCCAGGCACTTCGCTGCTATTTCCAGCTGGAAAGAAAGGAACGCCTTCTGCATAGGACATAATTTTTCTCCCAGTTGAAAGAAAAGATAGTTTTTGAAAAATTGCTATCACCGTTTCGGTTACCTAGTCAACTTCTTTTTTGGGTAGGTTCCAAACCATCTACCTTTCCTGCAATTTATCAAGGTGGCTTAATTAACCATCAAGGGCGCAAAGTAATTGATTGTTGCCGTGTCCACAAGTGCGTGTGAGTTACTTAAGATCCCCTTCGAGGATAGATTTTAAGCAGCCGGAAACATAGACGTCTAACTAGAATATGTTTCGTGTGGTAGGAATCTATTTCTGTAGGTATCTTGTCCTCCAAGGTTACAGCAATCCTAGACTATCCATACCCATTGGTGTAGCTAGGAATATTTTTGGAGGAAGCCTAGTATTTTCAGTTATTATACTTGTTGGGATTTTCACGGATCTATCGTTTTATCCTAAATTACACAGCGTAACAAAAATGACATTTTTGCGTGTCTCAAGGATCAAATTAGGTTAGGTTTGGAGTTGCTGAATCTGATGCCGTTTTCAAAAATATTCCAGCACGTCACAAGTTTTGGCTATAGGCGGCCTAAGTTGTACAAAACACAGGTTTCATTGATGTTTACATTAAATTTAAAGTATGATTAATCAAAATTTGTCGTGATCTAATCCACCATGCATGCAAAATAGGTTATAACTTCATTTCAGACATAATTTGGTTGAAATTGCCAGATAAATTTCGAATAAATCGATTTTTTTTCTTATATGTCAAAATACAATACTTCTCTAAACCATCAAAAAAGAACTTTTGAGCTTTGTTAATATTATGAACTTTGTTGATAAGTTGAATTATGTAACAAATTAAGCAAATAAATGGCCATACAAGCTAACTAACTTCCATGCAAGTTGGCAGGAATAGTCCAATTTTGCAATGGATTCAGCAATTCTAAATTGAGTAAATAGCGGTATTTTGGTGCTTGAGACACAAACGTATTCCGCAGTGTTATTGTGCACATATAAAAAAAGAAAACATTCATGTACGCGATTCAAAAGTCCTCAATCTTCAAAGAATCGTAGAACCCCACTAAAAATCTAACAGAAATCTCTTGAGTAGCTACACCAGGAATGCTTTTGGTACGGTTTTCACTAGAATTATCTAAAAATTATTTTTCAAGACTTAAAAAATCGACTCAATAAAGTTTTCGCATCATCGAAGTGATTTTTTTTGTTTCACACGTTCCGTTTACTGGGAAGAACTTATTAAAGGCCAAAGTAAGGAATAACGAGTTTTCGCGTTGCCGGTAAGATCTTATGAGTTCATCGAGCATTTCATCAACATGGATGGACACGGATGGATGATCAATTTGGTGAGCTCGATTCATGCTTTCATTTTTAATGTATAATTATTATCAAACACATTTTTATCCTGGCAACGATAGAAATGTCACTCTTATGTATTTATTCTGCAGAATATGAATAGTCATACTTTCATATTAACCTTTTTTAATCATTACAGAAACACCTTTGAATGGTTTGAATCTAAAAGTATTGATTTACTATACGTTCACGTTGTATTTAGTGTCTTATGTGTGGCTGAACTGAGGCTGCATGAGTCGCATCACTTGGCTTTTGAACCTTCCTTACTAACAACACATTAATTGAAATATACACTTTTAGAAAGAGAAGTTTTACTTCAATATATCAATGCATGTGTATGTTGAAACAAAAAAACATTCAAATTCTCCTGTGCAAAGTATCACGCATGTTATATTAGTAAAAGGTTGAAAGTCTTTTCAATATACTTCACTCGTATTTCTCGGAATCTATTTGATTTTTCCAAAAAACATCAAAATAATACGGTGTCTAAAGGCTTCCCCAAATCAACGCGGTTTTTTCAGCGACAGCGACAGTGACTGCGAATTCGTCGTTGTGTCGCTGCAAGCACTCTCATATGGAACCATCTAGACCAACGCGATGAAAACCGCTGCGAAATCGCGTCGCCGTGCATTAAACACGCTCATAAAACTGTGCATTAGAGTGGTTCAAAAAATCGTTTTTGCTCCACACCGCTCATTAGATTCTAGATCAAATTCTGAGTGTCCTCCCAAAATTTGAGCTCATTTGGATGAAAACTGAGACTGCACAAGTCCTTTAAAGTTTGTATGGGAATTACTATGGGAAAGGCAAGCAATTCATTCAATCGGTCATAGTGTTTTCCCATGTGCTCTTGGGGATTAGAGCTACGTTGATACTGTGAGATACATTCATCAGCTACAACTTTGCCGAAGACCGTTTTTAAATCGGACGCCTCAGTAATTAGTTATTGATTTATATCCAGTCACAAATTCTTCAGCAGTGCTCATTTAACTTCTGAACAGGCAACATTGCTGCACTTGGCGCGAAAGATAGCACGCACAAATCATGGCTACTATGTTTTACTGCATATATCCAGTGATGCCTGCAGAACAGCCCAATAATTATAGCCAAAGTTTTACAACTCATTCGAAAATCAATAACTAATTACCGGGGCGTCCGATTTAAAAACGGTCTTCGGCAAAGTTGTAGCTGATGAATGTATCTCACAGTATCAACGTAGCTCTAATCCCCAAGAGCACATGGGAAAACACTATGACCGATTGAATGAATATCTTGCTTTTCCCATAGTAATTCCCATATAAACTTTGAAGGGCTTGTGCAGTCTCAATTTTCATCCAAATGAGCTCAAATTTTGGGAGGACACTTAGAATTTGATCTAGAATCGAATGAGCGGTGTGGAGCAAAAACGATTTTTTGAACCACTCTACTGTGCATACAGCGACAATTTGAAGAAAAAATAAAAACACAAGAAAAACAAGAAAATGTATGTAAACTTGAAGATGCATGCTGGTTTTACACACTTTTTTGCGCATAGCTCTTCAATTTTTTGGTTTAATCATACTTTCAAGAGGGTTGATCATACTCGTGAACATTCTTAAATACCTTTTCGTCTTTTTTTCATCGTATTTATTCAATATGTTTCAACTGTGAATTGTACTGCAATCATCAATTACAATTCATCTATGAGGTGAGATTTGGTTATTTTCTCAAAAACTTCTAAGACTCCAGGATAGTCACTTATGACGTAAAAAGTTATAGTGATGACTTCCTTTGGAAGGAAGTTAAACCGTCCCGAGATGAACTAGCCTAGGGTTGAAAATTTCGTTAATAAAGGTATGTATAAAAAATAAAAGTCTCTCCTAATAGTTTCAGAAATTATTCCTGCTGTTAGTTCAAGAAATACTCCAGGAATTGCATCAACAAATTTCTTCAACATTTCTTTTAAAATTTAACAAAAAATCATTAACAACTACCGGTAGTTGTCAAACTTCCACTCGGCTGGCTAGCCGTAAACCACGATTCATAATTAAAAACAAGAAATCATTTTTAAAATATAGTGTCCATTCGATTTTGGCAGTTTTTTTTTTTTTTTTTTTTTTTTTTTTGACATGGTTTGATTTTGGCAACACAAAACTGTTCGATTTTGGTGGAATTCATTTTTACATCGTGCCGAAATCAAATGGTTTTCCAAAATTTGCTAGATATTGGCAATAATTATCAACATTTAATCAAAACTATGCTTGGCGAATGACTTTTTAATTGAATTCACAATAAATTATGTGGACAAAAGGCATCATGAAAAGTCCGTTGAATTTTGACACGGTTTGATTTTTTTTTGGCAAAATATCTAAAAATATTTCAGTATAATCTCAAAAGTTAATTTTCTTCGGTTGGTTAAAATTAATAATCAAATTACCGGCCATCGAAATTTGCCTGTCAGATATTTTCTGGGGATTGCTTCCAATATTCAGATTTCTTGAATCATGCTTTTAACTTTTTAACTCCTTTTAAAAATTGTCAATCATTCCTTTGGATTATCTGAAATACCTATGTATGTACAAAAAATCGTCAGTTATTACTTGGAAAACTCTGTCGAAATATTTTCCGTAATTCCTACCTCAAAGTTTAAGATGTTCAATATTTCTGTCAGAAAGTCCTATAATAATTCCAGCAAGAAATGGCTAAAATATTAACGTCCCATAAAAAAATATAAAATTTCCATAAAATATGCAAAATTTGCCAGTAAAGAAACAAGGGTAAAGACAACAGAAAAGTTAAAAATTTACATAAATAAATAAAGAAGTGCATAGAAAAAACAAAACTTTCCATAAATAAAAAAAAATTGAGCAATAAATAGATTCAAAAGTGCAGTAGAATCGACAATAATCTCACTAAAAAATATCGAATTTTACATTTAAAAACCTCAAAATGTCCCTATTTTTTTCACAAAAAGCAAGAAACTTTGACTTTGCTGGGCTCCCCGCACTCCACCCACGCATCTCAAAACCATTAACTGATAGCGCGAAGATCGGTCTTTCTGTTAGTGGTGTTGGTTTGTGTGAGTAGAGCGCGGGAAGCCCAGCAATGACAGAAACGTATTTGCTTACAAAAAGCAGATTGGCCATTTTCAAATTTTACGCCAGAATTGAGCAAAATTAACAAATGCACAGTAGTTCAATTCGTCAGATTTTGTAATCAAAACTTGTTTGCCATTCACAGTAGCTAGAAATAAAAAAAAAAAAATAACGAAGTAGTGTTTCCGACGGAAGAAAACGCGCAACATTCAATTCTCGCGTAACTTTTCAAAAGGGCCTAACATTGGGCAAATACATTGTCTAGAGGTTTATCCAAAGAGTGTTGCATAAAGTGTTGCCACAAATGATGCTTAGTTTGTAAACACCAGTTCCCTGGCTGGTGGGGCATCAGAGCATAGGCTTCTACCATCAATGTAGTTGGACATAACCCAAGCAGTGACATAAGTGTTCCTAATATTGGAAGATTAGATATCCCATGTTCCATGTTTCATTTCAACTTTGCCGAAATAATTAAAATTGTAGCGCCTAACGATGGGGTGTATTAGAAAACATTTTTTTTGTGATTTTTCGAAACCTCGCCTTCCCTCCATGTATGATTTTTTGTATGATACATTATTTTTTTTTTTTTCTATATGGCAAGAAACATTTTGTCAAACCCGGCCAATCTACCCGCTCTCCCCTCACCTAAATTCTTACGTAATTAATTATCGAACTCTAAAATGCAATTACTACATCTACATACGACGACTAATTACCTTGTGAAAACAATGCTTCAGTTTGACTGAAAATTTATGAAATCCATTACACACATTATTACTCATTATTGGAAAATTACGTTATTTTTATGGAAAGTTTTACTTAAATATTGGAATTTTCTACAACATTTTCATGTATTGATTGTCATTTTGAATTGCTCAGTTGGGTTTGTTTATTGCAACTTTGCATTTACTGCTATTGCTCTTTTTGATTTTTTGAATGGAAATTTTTGATTTATTGTGGGTGAATTATTATTTATTTATTGCAAATTTTGGCTTTTTTTGTGGAAAATTTATAATTATTTCTTGCTTTTTGTCAAAAAAATAGGGACATTTTGAGGGTTTTAAATTTAAAATTCGATATATTTTAGTGAGATTATTGTCGATTCTACTGCACTTTTGAATCTATTTATTGCTCAAAATTTTTAAATTTATGGAAAATTTTGTGTTTTCTATGCATTTCTTTATTTTTTTATGTAAATTTTTAACTTCTCTGTTGATTTTACCCTTGTTTCTTTACTGCCAAATTTTGCATATTTTATGGAAATCTTATATTTTTTATGGAACGATTAATGGTCTGCCAGCAAGAAATGATATCAGGATTTTATCCCGCAATATTGACTGCTTGAATAAATGTTTTTTACAACTATTTTTCCAAAAACCGCAAAACAAAATGTTTTAAAATACATCCAATAACAAAGTGGTGAATCCATCACAAATATTGTGCTTGCTCGGAAACCCATGATTTTACATAAATTCTTCAATTTATGTCTTCAAAACTATCAGACATGGAGAAAAGTTACTTTCGACACTTTTGAAAGAAATCGTTGAGGAAGTCAATAAAACATTTAACACTGTTGCCAAATAATATTTCGTCGAGTGAATATTTTTTGATTTTAACAATTTCGTTCCATCATGTTTACCACACATTTTACAGTTGAAAACACTCAACTCCCTGAGGTGTGTTAAGTCAATATTGGAAACTAACGGTTTTGGATTAAAAACTCCGAATTTTTTATATGAAATCCCAAGCAATGTTATATTTCAAGGAAAATGTCTCAATTTATGCTATTCTTGCTTATTATTAACTAAACAAATGATAGACATTTAATTATGACTACAGTGTTGTCAGTTTACTCTTATTATTTAACTAAAAGAGTTTTGATGCAAAGGGGTGTCAGTGACAAAAACCTAATGCTGAGAATATCAATTTTGAAGTTTTTGGCATATTTTCATTCAATACAAATTATATGCGAGACAAATTAGGGGAAGTGGTGGTAAAATGAACAGGGGTGGTAAAACACCGTGCCTTTTACTGAGAAAACACAAATTTCGATTAATTTATATCACGCACGGACGATTTAGAGCATAAATCAGAGTGTTCGAGTTGAAACGTAGGTTAGTTGGAGTAAAAATATCAACGAAAAACTAAGATTTTAGAAAACCACGTTTGAAAATTAGAAATGACGTAACTTTTAGCTTGGAAGACTTGAGGTTTTTCAGTGAAGTGAATATCGTTATCATATGATGTCAAATTTGGTACCTTTAGAATGCTTTTTGAATGGGTTACAATTATTAATGGATGTGTTTTCGGTGGGGCAATGAACATTTTCAGAAATATTTGTTTTGCTCACGTTTTTTGCATGGTGCAGGTAAAATGAGCATTTGCATCGCTCTTTGATAGCGATGAAAATATGTGAAAATTTAACTATTTTAGTCTGAATCCATGTCGCTGCTATAGATTACATCCCTATTTATGATGTTGTGCGATAGAACTATACAAATTTCTCGTTGTTCTATCAGAAACAAGATGATTTCCTTAAGGTGTTCATTTTACCACCCTTACAAGCAAATCCTCCACGAATTCTGATTTTTTTTCTGTTGGACGGAAAATCACTTGAAAATACTGTTAAAAACTGCATGATTGTTTAGTTCACTTGACTCAAAATCGACCAAAGTATTACTTACACGCCTTTGCGTTTGAGTCCCTAAATTATTAAATATAATATCAAATTTAGAGAAGAATTAAAAGCTCTTGTAATTTCAAACTTTTTTACAGTCAACCCTCCATGAGTCGATATTGAAAGGACCATCGACTCATGGAAATATCGAGTCATGGAACAGCAATACTATGGAAAGCCGTTTGAGGGGACCATCATAGTAACCATGAAATTTGATTTATAATATGGTTCCATGAGTCGATATCGAGTAATGGAACATCGACTCATGGAGGTTTAACCGTAGTATGTATCATGTTTAGTATTGAGTTTCCAAATATGCGAAACATGTACAAAAATAAATTATTTCATAATTTGAATATATAAATCAATTTTTGAGCAACAAGGTAAAACACCCGGTAATTATTCCAAAACTAGCATATCTGGCCACACTGCCATCTCATGATTGGTTAGAGAGATCTTTTGTCGAATAATATAACGACTGGATTGATGAAAAAACATACATAATAAAACAATTGCAAAAGTTAATTATATGGCAACACTGTTCTCTTCTTCTTTTGCATGTAGTTTGTTTGTTTAGTTCTTAGGGAAACACATCTCAACTTAAGATAAGCTCGAAACACTACGGGGAGGAAAGTGTTTTCGAATGTAAAATGGTTGTAATCAAATTTTTTGTAATAAAAAATACGCAATTGACGAATGTTTTTATTCAGGTTGTCGTATTGTAAATAAGTATGTTTGGCAACACTGCATTCAACAATATTTTTCATACCCGATTTCCTTTGCAGTGCCGAAGGCCATTTTTCTCTATATCCAGTAATTTCGAAGTTTCAAATCTCACGTTTAGTATCATACAGGCGTATCTGCCGTGATGTATTACTCTCCGTACTTATATTTTCTCTTTGGATTACTAAACGTAGTTCAATAAATTTTCGGAACATTTTACGATGCTGCATGATGAAAGACGATGAATACAGCCCGAAAAAGGCCACCCAACCAAATTATTTGCAAAAGCGAAATCGATCATTACAGATACGCTTATATGATACTGAACGTAAGAAATTTAGTAATGCAACAAAATCATGGGCTGATGCAGTGTGCATAAAACAGTCGACTCTCCACATCTTGATATCAAAGTGACCATTGAGATAGATCGAAAGAGAGAACATAAGTTTAATGAATACTAGATTGAAAAGCGCTCCGTTGTTAGGAAAACAGTTGGAATCTGTGATGGTTGATTACACGTTTTTACTATTTTGTAGACACTTGGTATGGAATTAGTTTTATCTAGTCTTGAATACCCTCAGCCAGCATAATTTCAGAGTATGATAGTGACACTAATTTATATATGTGAGATTGAATGATTGTTTTTTTTTTCTAGGAATTGTTCAGTCAGGGTGATTTAAATCTAAGAACTATGCTATTTAAATCAGTCACAAAAATGCAAAGAGTCCATCAAAAATCGTTCTATTTATTGGAGGTATGCATTATTATCATTTCCAATCCTTCACACCAAATGTAGGGGGGCAGAGCCCAGTACCGGACACCTAAGTCGCTAAATTCGTAATTCAAAAATTATTTATTTGATACGGTCTTGGTGCCTATTTATGATGAATATTATCGTTTTTTAGACATTGCATTTTGGTAATGTATTTTAGTACCAAATTTACCAATATGTCAATTTTTTATCGATTTTCAAAACATCTCTGTTTTTTTTCAGAAAAGCGTCCATGTTTCAAGGATATATTGTTCCACGTGACCATTTATTTTTATAATAGCTTCCTCTTCTTCTAATACACCATCTTGATTGGACCATGATTTCTCATTTTTTCGACGATGTCCGGTCTTGGGTGCTGTCCGGTACTGGGGGAATCTCCCCCTACCAAATATATAAAATGTATGCTGTACTTTACTTAATGTTTTTTCTATCTAATGTTTCTTAAAAAAATTTCTGGGGGTCTGCGTAGCTCTATTCCTACACCACCGATGACACCATGTTTCAGTAATCAACAATCATACAACATGTCCGAAGGTTCTTTTCAAAAAGTTTTGAGTATAACGCAGCGTCTTCCACAACTAAATCAAATGTGTTACATAAAACAATCAGCATCAGCAAACACAGTTGCCTTCACGACTGCTCTTCAACCCATATTTGCCCTTCTGGATCGAAATTTACTTTCGCTTCAAAGTTCGCTGCTTCTAATTCCAGCTTATCCAATTACAATCAGCAAGGACGCGCCAACAGCCAGCGAGCGACACGTTGACACAATCAGTGCAAATGAAACAAAGTGCAGATCCAGTGCAGTGCAGTGTGGCGAGGAAATCCACTTATCATGCAATCACGCCAAAGCACATCAGCCGGAAGCCGAGCACGAAATTGCTTACCACGGTCAAATATTGATTGTCAACAGTTCTGGCTGATTCGTCCCTCTTCGTCACCCCCTCATACAGATTCTCATGGAACATGACTTTCTTCGTTAAGTCACCACCCTATCCAACCAATATATCCTCTCGTGACCCAGAGAACATCATCATCATCATCATCCAGGTGATACCTCTCTACAACAAGAGGGACGATGGGAGATTGCATCCTACAAAGTGCATCAAACGTAGAAATCGAACAAATCGGCGTAATACGATTGACCTACAAAACTAGTCATATTGTAGCACATTCGTAAGGTACAGTTCCGTGCAAAAGTTTGGGGTCTCCCCACAAAAAAAGCATTCAAAAATGTTTTGATCATATCCCTGTAATTACACGAGTTATTGAAACACTATTTTGAAAAGCATTGAGTTAATCTTGCTTTGTTTGTATCTGGACAAAAAAAAATATGAATTTTGTTTACCAAAACTTTTACATAAAATTGCGATCTTTAGAAAACATACTATAAATAAACAATTTCAAATGGATGAATTATAATTGAATATTCTTTGAATACCGTTTTGCCTCAAATTTCAAACAGACACATATTCAGAACACTCTTAATTTGTATGGCCATTTGATTGATATTTCACTGCAAAATAACATCAAAATTATCAGTAGATGGTAACAAATTGCAACCCATTATTATGTATTTAAAGATGTTTTAGACCCTATGAGTTGTGATGTTCTACTTCGAGGTCAGTAAGGTCAGCTCAGATGATTTGTTTTTTGCCAAACTAATGGTTTCTATAGGATGCATAGGGACTGTTCGGATTTTTTTCTTTTTCTATTTCTGTTCGGGATAAACCACTCCGACCAGTTTTCTTTGATCTTTTGTGGTAAAACTGTTCGGATTTAAAATTTTGTTTGAAGAAATTGGCCATGTTTGAAGGTTTAAGGGGGTGACCCAAAACGTTTTCACGGGAGTGTAGCTACATTGAGCAAGGTAAGGTAAAGCAGGCAAGAATGTCAGCGATTGGTTTTGTGAATGAAAGGCCAGCATTCGTGCAATATTGCAAGCACACCGACTCTACCCTGTGCTGGTTTCTCCATTCTTCTGCTAGCTGCACATCCGAAAGTGTATCCGACTCGAGAAGGATAGAGAAAAACTGTCGAAAGGAGCAATATTCATCAACGATTTTCCGCGCTTTGATGTTCTCTGTTTACTGTTCCATCTTCCTCGATTTTGTGATTGCTTTTTGGTACTTTGGGATGTGATAGCCAGATAATAGAAGGTATGATTCATATTGAAGTTCTTCTAAATAATCTAATTTGCCGTTCCGGTACAACTGTACAATCTACCTTCTAATCTGGCGCAGTGACAATAGCACAATAGAGACTTTCAATGCATTTTGAATTGTAGAGCGTCTACCTCTAGTAAATGTCTGCTAGGAATTACTTAAAAATGTTCTGTGTTATACGATATTTGCCCATAACAATAATAATTAATAATTTTCTACAAAAGATCATTTTTAATTCCTTTATTGGTATCATCTCCAAAATTGAATTCATCTCTAATATCTTAATGTTCTGTGTTAGACAAAGCTATAATTTTAACTTGGTAAAACTAAATAAAGTTATGAATTGATTGAAACCTGGATCCAAACTCAAAAGAGATCCAAACTTAATTGTTTATCGTAATGATCGACTTGATGGGGAATGTGGGGGAGTGGCAATCATCATTTATAGGCTTTTCATTCATCAACTTTTTTCGTCATTTGAAACCAAAGTTTTTGAAATGTTAGGGATGTCAAAAATCTTTGTTTGTGAGTAACACAGGCTTCTCCGCCAAAGGACGAAGCCTTCGTGGCATCTGTAGTAGAGTGCAAAATAGTTTGGATATTTTTCTATATACTTGCAAAAATGGAAGATTTCTCCTAATACTTCTAAAACTCAATTTATAATATACCCGCATAAACCAAAAGCTCTGTGTTGAAATCTTCAAGTAGACATGTTGTCACGATGACACGAGTTCCAAAACATTGGTCAGATGAAGTTAAGTATCTAGGGCTCATGCTAGATAAAACATGAACTTTCAAAAATCACATTGAGGGCATTCAAGCGAAATGTAGCAATTATTATAAAATTTCTATATCCATTTATGACCAGAAAATCGAAACTTTGTCTAAAGAATTAAGATAAGTTTAAACAACACAAACATTTAACTGTATTTCTACTCTTCCGTAATAATTTTTTCAGGACAGCTCTTCCACTTCAAAATTATAATCAATTCAAATCAACAAACATTTTGAAGCCCCACTTTTAAAGAACTCCAGCTCCTTCCCCAACGATTAAATAATCGTAATTTTGGCCATCACAGCTCCCATCATTCGCACACGACACCAAAATTGTCTTAAATAAAAACTGACTTTTTGATGGATAACGTCAGTGCGTGATGTATGAAGAATGTGATTCGATCTAAATAAGCTTCCGCCAAAGCATCCGTCCGTTCCATTATTTTTCGATTCGTGCGTGCGTACGTGCGTGTTGCTTCTCTCTCTCTCTCTCTCTTTTGCTTGGCACGTGTGCTTTTCTGGCGTTGGCTTCCGATATCTCACCAACTCTGTGGCGTGCGGCTGTTACGATTTTCGGTATTCTTTTCCGGTTTATCTTTGATCAGATCCCCAAATCCCCTTCACGGCTGCCAATGTCATGAAAGCACCGTACGAATCGAATCCGTCCCCGGAGGCACACCTGTGTCGGCTGGTAAGCTCCTCCTGGGCATGTCAAACGTTGATAAAACCTTCATTGATTAAGGTTACAGAGAAACAAGTCAACCCCTCTGACAGTTCCATCTCCACGAAATCGACCGGCACACTGAAACTTCCATTTATGTGAATTATGTTCAATAAGAATAATCTAACAAGTCCAACGGCCGAAAAATGTTATCCAAGAGGATTTCATACAACAAACATAACCAGTAATATAAAGATTGGACTCGGAAAAAATGCGGCACTTTGTTTTGGGTGTAACTTTTTATCACATGGGTAAAAAATAATGACATGTTGCATAAAACTAGTTTAGAGTGTTATGTTTATATGTGCAAAATTTTATCGTGATCTGTCAAGTAGTTTTCAAGATGCATTCGAAACGAGAAGAGCTACGCCAACAAATCTTGAGCGCGGTGATCGATAATCCTGGTCAGTCGCACAGATAGAACGCCAAATGGCTTGGAATCCACCATTCCACCGTGTCCCGCGTTGTGAAGATGTTCCAGGAGCCGGAGACCATCGAGCGGTTGCGCTGCAAGCGGCCGAAAACCGAAAACGCATTACCCAGAGAAGGCGCGGAAGATAAGGCAGTACTTTAAGAATAACTCGTGGCTAAAAAGGTCAATTTGTCGAAGTGGTTCGTTCAGCAGACCATGAAGCAGGCTGGGCTACGTGGTTTTAAGGTCAGGAAGGCGGCAAACTGGAAAGACAAGCAAAACACGGTGGCCAAATTGAGTTCCGGAAGAGAAGGATGGACAAATTTGCGAAGAAGTACCTGTTGTGGCAGGCGATCTGCAAGTGCGGACGGTACAGCAATCTGTGCCCTTCCTCCGCTCTTACCGTGGTCGGATCTCGCTTCGTGCCATTACGCCAAGTTTGTAATGACTTGGTACGAAACATAGGGGTTTAATATGGTCCCGAAGGAGGCGAGCCCGCCAAATATACCAGAACTTCGTCCGATCGAAAAGTTTTGGGCGATAATGAAGAAGCAGTTGAAGAAAAGCGGAAAAACATTCAAAACCGATGAAGCTTTGAAGAAAAACAGGAGGAAAATTGTGTAAGAAAGATGGGCAAAGCCTCGCCCAAGATCTCATGAGTAGTATTAAAAAAAATGTACGAGCATTCAACTTGGGGGAAGAAATTCAATAAATAAATTATGTCAAAACAAAGCTTATATAAAGTTATTTAAACCCTAAAAATTCAAGAAGTATCCAATTTAAAATAAATTTTTAGTGATCATTTTTGTGTGTCTCATTTTTTTTCTTCAATTCCAGTATTTACAACTTATACGTAATCAGCAATGTTTTGAAGATATATAAATTAGGTTTACACTCATGTGAGTCCAGATCACCATGCAGAACCAAGTTTAGCGCTTCCAGACAGTCATTGAACTCCTTTGAGTAGAGGCCTTCAAATCTACAAGCATAACGAGAGATCTATTGAAAGTTAATGAGTAAGGATTATACCCAAATATTCTTAGTGAAATATGCCCATATTTGAGTACAGCTATTGTATTAGATTGTCCATGAGCTCTATAAGGAACAAGACTTCAGATGATCAACCATAATCAACAATCTCTTAAGGGTAAACGAATAAGGTTCATACTCAAGAATGCTGGAACAAACATAGTCTATCGAGTTTTGGCTCGAACATTTACAAACGACAACAAAAATAACCTTGCAAGTTTAAAACTGAACGGTTTAGTAAGGTTATCCAAAAACTCATCTAAATATAGGCATTAACGTGATTCAAAAGTTCGTTTTTGCTCCACACCGCTCATACGATTCCAAATCATATTCTGAGTGTCTTTTCAAAATTTGAGCTCATTTGGACGAAAACTGAGACTGCACAAGCCCTTCGAAATTTGTATAGGAATTACAGTGAAACCCCCATGAGTCGATATTGAAGGGACCATCGACTCATGGAAATATCGAGTCGAGGAACAGCAATCCTTTGGAAAGCTGCTTCTAGGGACCATCAAAGTAACCATTAAATTTTGTTTTTAGTATGGTTCCATGAGTCGATATCGAGTCATGGAACATCGACTCATAGAGGTATCACTGTACTATGGAAAATGCAAGCAATTCATTCAATCGGTCATAGTGTTGACCCATGCGATCTTGAGAATCAGAGCTACGCTGATACTGTTTGATAATTCGTCAGCTTTGCCCAAAACCATTTCAAAATCGAACGACTCAGTTATTGATTTTCATATGAGTTGAAAACGTTTGGCCCTTCAAGGGCTTGTGCATTCTCAGTTTTCATCCAAATGAGCTCAAATTTTGGAAAGACATTAATAATTGGATCTAGAAATGAATGAGTGGCGTGGAGCAAAAACGATTTTTTGAACCACTCTAATAGGCATCTACAAGCATAACCAAAAATCTCTCGGAAATTTAGGAATGAGTTACATACTTAAGTAAACTCAGACAGACATATTCGATTGAGCTTGGAGTGCAACGGCTGACTAAAGTTATCCAAAAACTACGTTGATTACAGGACTTCGGATCAACAAGAATAAAACTCATGTTTTAAAGAAAAAACAGTAAGGATTACACTCATGAAAGCTCATACAAATGTCTTATTTTGTTTTGATTTCCTCCACACTTCCAAGTTATCCATAAACTCTAACAAATATTAGCCTTTATAAGAACAATAAGGTGCGGCTTATGCACATGTGAACCTCTTAGTTTGAACTAAAAAGATTGGAGATGCGATTTAAAGTTGAAATTTCATGTATAAAATATGACATTCAGAGTATTTACATAACTATGTTATTTAATCAATTTTAAATCTTGTGACACCATTTTCCTCAAAATTTTCAAAATAGAATTAACAAGAAGTTTGTAGAATTTCAAATTTGAGTAAGACTAAAATAAGTATCAGTAAAAAGTAATCATAATTATTTAAAAATAAGTAAAAGTTGTTTCTCGAAATTTTTCATATTTGACAAAAAAAAATTGTTTTACAATAACTTCTTGAACAATCAACCGATTCCATACCTTTTTACAGCCAACTATCCCGGAGGAATTCCCAGAGAACTCCCGGACAGAAAAAAAATTCCTTGAGAAACTTTAAACGGATTCCTGGAGGAATTCTGAGGGAATTATCAGAGAAACTACTGAACGAACTCCAGAGCGACTCTTAGAAGAACTCCAAAGGGCGGTTCTGTAGGAACTCTAAGGTAATTATTGAGGAATTCCGAAGATATTCCTGATGAAACTATGGGAAAAATCGGAGGGAATTCCCAGTAGAGCTCCAAAGAAACTACCAAGGAATTGCTGGATCAAACCCAGAGGAATTGGTGGAGGAACTTATAGAATTTATGGAACTTATAGAATTTATCGAAGCAATTCCCGATGCAACTCTGCAGAAACTTCCGAGGGATTGCAGGATGAAATCCAGAGAAATAGCTGTCTCCGGAAGAATTTCTGGAAGATAAAAATTCCTGATAGAATTCTGGAAGGAGCTTCTGAAGAATTCTAGGAAAAACTATTGAGAAATTTGCAAAGTCTGGGAGATTTCTCGAAGGAACTTTGTAGGATTTCTCGGAGGAAATCTTGAGCATTATTGGAGTAAATCCAAAGGAATTCATAGTTGAACTCCAGAGGATTTTCGATGAAATTCCAGGAGGAACTATAGCAGAAATCCGAAGGAATTCCATAAGAAATTCTGAAATATTTTTTAAGGAAACTCCAGAGAAATTCCTGAAAGAACTGTGGAAGAAATCCCGAAGGAACTTTGGAGAAATTTTTGGATGATCTCCAAAGGAATTCCTGGAGGAACTTCGAGGGGTTTCTAGAGGAACTTCGAGTAATTTCTAGGAAAGAAGGAAACCTTAAAGAAACAACGAAGAAAAGCCTGCAGGAACTCTGAGAAAATTTTTGGAGGAATGCTCGAAGTAATTTTGAAGGAATCCCGGAGGAACTCTGAAGGAATTCCCGGAGGAACTCCGATGAAATTCTCGGACGAATTCCTGAAGGAACTCTGAATAAAATCCTAGAATAACTCCAAAGGAATTCCTAGAGAAACTCCTGATTAATTCATGGAGGAACTCCGTAGCATTTTCTGGAGGAACTCTGGAGGCGTTCCTGAAAAAACTTCGGATGCGTTTCGGGAGGAATTCCAGAGGCGTGTCTGGAGGAACTTCGGAGTAATTGCCTGAGGAACTCCGGAGAAATTCCTGAAGAAACTATGAAGGAAATTCGAAGGAATTTCCGATCTAGTTCCGGAGGAACTTTCCGGGAATTACTGGATGGAATCCAGAGGAATCACTGAAGGCACTCCAATTCCTGGAAGAGCTCTCGGTGGAAATCCGGAGAAAGTTCCGAGGAATTGCTGGATAAAATCCAGATGAACTTGCCGGAGGAAATCCGGAAGAATTTCTGGAAGAAATTAAAAGAAATCCTGGAGGAGCTCCGGAGGAACTACACGAGGAACTCTGGAAGAATTCTCAGAGAAACTTCTCGAGGAACTCTGGAGGAATTCCCGATACAAATTTTATGAGATTAGAGTTTCTTAAAAATCTTAAAAAACCTCCAAAGGAACTCCGAAGGAACTGCTGGAGGGACCGCTGAATATTTTTTGTAGAAACTCCGGAGGAATAACTAAAGCAACTATGGAAAAAAAAACCTAGAGAAACTCTGGAGAAAATCTTGGAGGATCTCCGAAGGAATTCCTGGAAAATCTCCGAGGAATTTGTGAAGGAACTTTGAAAGGATTCCTAGAGAATCCATAGAGGAAATCCGAATGAATTCCCGGTGAAGCTCCGAACGAATTCCCGTCGTTACTACGGTAGAATCCTCGCAGGAACTCTGAAGGAATTCCCGATGGAGCTCTGAAAGAATTTCCAGCAAAAAAAACTGAATTCCTGATGGAACTCCGAATATATAGAGGAACTCTGAAGGAATTTCTGGAGAAACTCCGAAGCTAATTTATACTGAAGAAGAAAAACTCTGTAGAAATTCAAGGAGGGATACCCGTAAAAACACTATATAACTTTCCGAAGGATATCCCAGGATGAAATTCTTAAGGAAATCCCTGAAGAAAATCCCCGGAGGAATTCTTTGTGAAAACCTTATGAGCAGTTCTCGGGTAAAATCCCCGGAGGAATAATTGGAAAAAATCTCCGAAGGGATTTCTGGAGAAAATCCCCTGAGGAATTCCGGAAGAAAACACCTGGATTAATTCCTGAGGCGATATAATATGGCGATTTGGCCAGATGAGTTTGTGGATGAAATTCTAGTATGAATTTCTGGACGAAACCTCAGGAGAAAATGCTATTAAAATCTCCTGAGGAATTTCAAGCGAAAATTTCCGGAGTAACACTTGGGAGATACCCCCGGAGGAGTTCCTGGGGGAAATTTTCAAAGGAATTTCTGGTGCAAATCCCTACATAGATTCCTGGAGGAAATACTCTGAGCAAGTTCTCGGTTAAATTTCTCATGAAATCCTCAGATAAAATCCCCTGAAAAATTTCTGGACGAAATCCATTGAGGAATTCCTTGACGAAATCCCCTGAGAAAATCTTGGAGGAAATCCCCGGAGGAGTTCTTGGAGGAAATCCTTGGAGGAATCCTTGAAAAAAAAAATTCCTGA
The DNA here is from genome assembly GCF_002204515.2 of Aedes aegypti. Lineage (NCBI taxonomy): Eukaryota > Metazoa > Arthropoda > Insecta > Diptera > Culicidae > Aedes > Aedes aegypti. The sequence goes on along the minus strand of NC_035109.1, from coordinate 383,961,700 downwards.
GGTATATCTAGATGAATTCCTGGAGCAAATCCCCGGAAGAATTTCTGGAGGAAATCTCTGCAGCAATTTCTGGAGGATATACCCGGAGAGCTTTCTGGATGAAATCCGCGAAAGTTCTTCTAGAAAATATTCCTGGAAGAAAGTCAAAGTGAATTTCTGGACAAAATCCCCAGAGGAATAAATGGACGGAATCATAGCAAGAATTTCTGTCAGAAATCCCCTGAGGAATTCCTAGAGAAAATCCCTGGAGAAATTCCTGGAGGAAATCTTGGAAAAAATTTCCAGATGAATTCCTGGAGGAAGTCCCCGGAGGGATTCCTGAAGAAAATTTTCGGAGAAATTCCTGGTGCAAATCCGAAGAGAAATTCCTGTGAAGAAATTTCCGAATAAATCATCTGATATAATCCCCGAAGGAATTCCTGGAGAAAATCCGCAGAGGAATTTCTTAATGAATTTCTGGACGAAACCTCAGAGGAATTCCTAGACGAAAACTGCGGAGGAATTCTTGGAAATCCCCTGAAGTATTCCTGGTGGAAATCTTCAGAGAAATACCTGGACGAAATCTCCAGAGGAATAGCTGGAGAAAATCATTGGAGGAATTCCAGGAAGAATTCTTGGAGTAAATCTCAGTAGGGACTTCTGGAGGAAATCCCCGGAGGAATTCTAATTTCTGATGGAAATATCCGTAAGAGTCCTGGAAGAATTCCCCGGATGAGTTCCTGTAGGAAATCCTGTAAGCCACATCGGAAGAACTTAGGTGAAATTCATGAAAGAGGTCCTGAAGATTTCTATAGGATGACTTCGATGTGGAATCTTCAGATATATTTCCGGTAAAAATTCGTGATGGATTTATTGGACGAATTGCTGCAGTAATTCCAAATGGATTCGGCGGAGAAATAACCTCTAAGGTTTCACCAAACAAATGAACTTAGGGGAAATATGCGCAGGTTTTCAAGAGAGATGTTGGTAAATCTTCCAGGGATTTGTTTAGGAATTGACTGACCAAAATAGAACACCATGGCAAATCAGCATATAGCTCACACAGCTCTTCACAAGCTTTGGCATACAAGTCTTACGTTTAGTCTTTTTGGTATTAATTTACGAAATGTTATACAAACTAAATGTTAAGGGCTGAATTCCATTGACGTAAAAAATCATTTATGTAGTGTTTCCATTTACATGAAATTCTATTAATGTACCCTCGATGTAAACGGAGATTCCAGTGTACCATTTCACAGGTGTTAAGTTTCGAAACAATTTGGTAATCGGGTGGTAGGGCATACAGAGTTTTGTCAACAGAATAGCAAGTATCTTTCAGACTGCTCAACTCTTCTTCTTTCTGACGTTACGTTCCAACTTGGGCAGAACCTGCTTCACAGCTAAGTGTTCTTATGAGCACTTCCACAGTTATTAACTGAGAGCTTTTTTGCCAATTGATTTGCATATGTATATCTTGCAACATGAAAGAAGATACTCCATACCCTGAGAGGTCTAGAAAATTTCCACCCCGAAAATATCCTCAACCGGTGGGTTTTGAACCCACAATCCTCAGCTTAGTCTTACTAAGCGTTAACCGATACGGCTATCTGGGCCCCTACTCTGAGATCAACTCTGTAAAACTCAAATTTGTCGTGTATGCTATCAGCATGCGACAAAACTATTCCCCGATTTGAAAATAAAAGCAAATTAAGAGATGATTTCTAAATGTAAATATTCATTTGCACTTGTCAAACCAACAACTAATTGACATAATACTTCCCTGGAAATTGTCTAAATCTACATTTGAACAATTTCCCATCCTCCTTGTGATGGTCCCCCAAACTTACGCGTGACTGACGGGCTGTAAACCTCTTCTCACGCTCAGCATCAGCCCGAAAGACAAACAAAAACTTCACTTCACCACACCGCAAGAGACGATAGTTCCGACCAGGCGACTGACTAGTGCAAATCCGACAAACGTCAGTCGAATAAATAATTAATAATGTCAATTAGCTTGCGAAAGCCATCAGAATGGAAGAGAACAGTCGAAGAACTTTTCCGTAGCGATACAATTAAGTTGTCAGCAGGTGTGACCGCAAGTGCTCAAAGCGTAGGATGGTGTTTGGGATGGAATGCACGGTGCTCCAATTACCGTTATTATCAAATAAAATATACCATCCAAACGGCAGTCGGCAGTTGGTTCCTGACGTTGTTCTGCACCTCTGAGCTGAATTTGAAAAATATCCTTAGGCAGAATTTTGAGTTACGCCCTTTTTGAAGTTAATATGACAAAAATCACATGATGTATGCCACTTTAACTTGCTCAAACAAAGAGATTATTATAAAATTTTGTAGTTTTGTGTTTTTCATCTGATTTAAGACACTGAAAAATACTTTTTTCTTAAATTTATCTAGACTGACATTTGAAAAGGGCCAAAGCTATGTTTAGTTATTACTAATCAGCCAATACTCAAAACAGGATATCTACCAATCAACTCCCGATAGTGATTTTTAAGAAATGATCCAAAGCATTCAAATATTTTTGAACAATTCTTGGACAGGATATGTAGATACGCCCTTTTGAAGTGTAAGGAAGGAATATTGCATGGTGAATTTCGTTCCATCTATAATTAACGGTTAGGTGCATACATAACCATTCCACCTTTGCGGTTGTTCTTATTTCATTCAATTTAGCAAGTTGCAGAAAATTTACACGTACACATATTTTCTAGACTGACATTAGAAAAGGGCCAAAGTATAATTGAAATACATACAAATCAATAAAGCTAAACAATGATCATATCAAAGTTGATCGTCACACTCGAAGCTGTATGTATATCGTATATCTGTATTCTATTCAATTCTGTTTAATTCTTTTCTATTCTAGTCGGTTCTGTTCTATTCAATTCTACTCTACTTAAATTTATTTTATTCTGATCCACCCTACTTGTTCTTAAACATATTTTTACAAATAGCCACTGTTGTAATCAAAAACTGCGTGCAAATCATTTGAACGGTACACTTTCGAAGTTTGTACGACTTTAACACTTCAGTCGTCGCGTTGTTGTATTTTGTACAACAGTGGTGAAAAAACCTCGCTTATCGTACACAGCAGCAGCGTGGTGGTTCTGAAGATAGCAAACCGCGCGACGACTGAAAGGTGAAAGCGCTGACAAGTCTGTGAAAAAGCGATTCGCACAGATTCCGACACCTGCTCATTATGTCAGCCTAGCCCTCGACCAGTCGCATTGCAGAAGTATACATCAAACATGGTTATTTGATATTTCGAAGATTTCGGCAGACTCAGCTCCTCGCAGCTCTCGACAAACTTGTTCATATTACCTTCAAAACAGGGATCCAGCTCGAATGAAAAACATTTAATACACAATGCTTCAATTATTCCTTTAAATACATAAAAAAAATAACATATATAAGTTAAAACCCTTATTTCAACTTACAGTGAAATAACCATTTGAAGCTTCATTTTCTTAGAGCATATAAGAAGCACGGATGAGGAGTCAGAATCTGTACATAGCTGTTTTTCACAGACCTGGGAGCGCTATAGAACTATACAAACATCGAAGGTGTACCGTTCGAATCTTTTGGGGGCAGTTGTTGATAAATACAGTGTCTATTTGTAAAAAAATGTATAAGATCAAGTAGGGTGGATCAGAATGAAATAAATTTATATAGAGTAGAATTGCACACAATAGAACACACTAGAATATAAAAGAATTGAATAGAATACAGACATATTATATATATGCAGATATGTGAAGTTCGAGTGTTTCATCAACTTTGATATAAGGTACCGCGGGGCAAGTGGGAACGAAAAAAACGATAGTTCAAACAAATTGTTCAATAAAATTTTCAAATGTTAATATTTTTCAAATCCAACAACACAATCACATTTTGGCAACATATTTGCTGGTGTGTGCATGAAACTGATCGAATAATTTCGAAATTGTGAAAACCTTGGAAGAAAGTTTTAGAACGAGCCATTGGACGTAGTTACCTCGCTAAACGGGGCAAGTGGGACACATCCAGTTTCATGCGTCAATCCACATCAGTAAGTCAACCATTATAATAAAAGGATCGATAAATCATAGATTTTTAATTTTTAGTGCATATTTGATGTACATAAGGGATCAACCATAAAATACGTAACGTTTTAGGAAGAAAACCTTTATTTAATAGTATGTCACCTCACATTTGATATTAACTGAAAATTCCTCAATAAAAGCGTAAAGGGGATGTTCAAAATATATCATTTATAAGTGGTTAAATAAATTGTAGCACATAAACAATGAAAAATTTACGAAATTATAAATATGTTTTGTTATTATTTATATGCATGGCAGAAAACCACTTAATGGGGCAGAATTGTTTTCCATCACTACTTAATTTGGTAGAAATATCAAATAAAGTTCAAATAAAATAGAAAAGTAATCGTTTTCATGATGCATTTCAAATTTCATCTTTGTGTTTGTTCAACTTTGAAGTCGTATTTCAAAAGTAAAAACAAATGAAAAAAATAAGAATATTGTCACTTATTTTTCTCTCTTATTTAATTACGTTATTTGAAATTGATCTTTTTTTGATAAAAATCATTTGTTTGAATGTTTTTGTTCTACTCTCTAGGAAAATGTATGAAACGTATACGAAAAGTTTTGATTCTGGTTTTTGTTTTGATAGGTCCCACTTACCCCGCGTATAAACATATTTTGGGGTAAGAAAGACCATCAAAAATTTCATATGAAATGAAAACAAAATACTGGTTTATCGTACACAGCTTGTAATAATACTTAAAATTGTAGCTTACAGATGGAATTTCGATTTATAACACATTTATTTTTTTCGAGTCAATGCAAGACATGAAACGTGTCACAATTTATCATGCAAGTTGAAAATGGCGCTGAACTGACAACTGCTACATGAACCACATGGTAATAAAAATAACAATATGTTTAGTACTAAATACATTCCTTGTCATTGTATCTTCAATTTTCTAGAAGAATAACCCCATGAAAAACTTTTCTTAAGTGAGCTATGACGAAACGCCCCACTTACCCCGTATTCTCACTTGCCCCGGGGTACCTTAGTTTGTTCAGCTATATTGATTTGTATATATTTCAATTATACTTTGGCCCTTTTCTAATGTCAGTATAGAAAATATGTGTATGTGTAAACTTTATGCAACTTGATGAATTGAATGAAATAAGAACAACCGCAAAGGTAGAATGATTGTGTATGCACCCAACCGTTGATTATAGATGGAACGAAATTCACCATGCAATATTCTTTCCATACACATCAAAAGGGCGTATCTAGATATCCTGTCCAAGAATTGTTTAAACATATTTGATTGCTTTGGACAATTTCCTAAAATCACTATCAGGCATAAGATTGGTAGATATCATGTTTTGAGTATTGGCTGATTAGTAATAACTAAACATAGCATTGACCCTTTTCAAATGTCGGTCTAGAAAAATTTAAGAAAAAAAGATTTTTCCAATATCTTAAACCAGATGAAAAAAAACAAAACTACAAAATTTTATTCTGTTTGTTTGAACAAGTTAAAGTTGTATACATCATGTGATTTCTGTCATATAAACTTCAAAAGGGCGTTACTCAAAATTCTGCCTAAGGATTTTTTTCAAATTCAGCCCTGAGGTGCAGAACAATGTCAGGAATCAACTGCCGACTGCCGTTTGGATGGTATATTTTATTTGATAATAACGGTAATTGAAGCACCGTGGAATGAGTAAGCTAACGAAAATTTGCAAAGCTTTTACGGATTGTTCTTATTTTTCTCAATTTAATTACAGTGAGATACGGTCTGTCCTTATTTTTTAATGAGTATTTTCAACAAAGTTGTCCTAAAGATTTAATATGAAATCGATTCTTAAGTTAATTGACTTTAACCACTCAGCTAAGGGGCCTTCATTGGTAGAGTGGTTAGAGTCTGCGACTTCAAAGCAAAGCCATTTATTTTCATTGTGTTTCATTCAATTAGAATCGAAATGATCACCATGAGTTAAAAAATTATAGTATTGCAGTACCAGTGAGAAAATAACTTAAAACGAAGCGAAAACATTTATACTATTTATGTACTTCTAAATGATCCACTTAACCCTGCTGATACACTTTCACAACAGTACCTTACACCACAAATTTTGATTTTTCATTGTTTCTTCACAAACATCAAACTTGTTTTCCAATGTTATATTGTAAATTTAGAAGCAAATGTTTAACATAATTTCTAGCTCTAGAATAATGATGATTTGAATTTATATCAAATAAAATATCCTTTTTATCTTTCCTATGAAAAGCACTACAACAAAACCAAATAAATATTGTAGCGTACATAAACATTATCGCTATGATAGCCAATTTGACTGAATATTTCATTACCATCCGTCTGGTCGATCCCCTAATTGGTTGACGCTCGGTTCAGCTTTCCACATTCATAAATGTATGCAAAATGATTCACTTATGATGCGGACAGTCAGCGCCAATATAGGCAACAACATTAATGCAAAATTCAATGCTCACATTACAAACCCTCCCCTCTCAGGTTTCTGATGCTCTCTACCTCTTGATTTGACCGGGAAACATTGGATGTACATCCACCAACTACAACAGCTTCACCATGGTTAGGATCTAAATTTAACTCAATTCAATGCATGGTGTTGGAAGCTTTTGATTCGAATAAAATTGAAGAATACAAACAAGCCTATTTATGTCATAATTATGTTTTCCCAATTCTTATCATTATTTGTCAAATTCTGAGAACAGGACCCAAGTGCTTCATTTCCTAAGCTTCTCCCTCAAAATCAAATAAATGTGGTAGACCAAACATGGAAGGGACTCATTCACACAGCCTGCCAAGCTCATTCCCTCAAATGATGGAAGAAAGTGATTTTATCGCATTAATATCGCATTAAAAGTAATGACACAATAAATCAATTTTATAATTATTTTAATAACGGCAGCATTAATGACTCTATCGGTGAACAGCTCTCCCGGCGGTACGATGCATGAATAGATTTGCGTGTCAGTAGGTGGCAGCCAGAGCATGTGTGGGTGTGCGTTTTGCTCATCTCATGAAAACTGGAAAATTACTCATTTTTATGAGCAATTTACACACGATATATGAACTGACAGACAAGCGTTTTAATTTTTCATCACCATGTGTGTGCTCGCCCACTCCAAACCGGGTCCAGGCCATTTCCTGCTGACTGTGGCATCAAAATTTTACTGGACCGGATAGTCAGAGTCAGTGCTTCCGCTTATAGGCGTAGTTACCAGCTAGATATTGCCGGCCGATCAGTTTGCTGGTTGCCAATTAGATTCCACTTCCACCAGTAATGGAGTCGAGTTTAGTGTGAAGCTTCGTGTGGCCCTCTAATTTGGTTTGCCGTTGCCGGAAACGGTCCGAACTTTTTGGCTCGAAGCATCGATAGCACAAAACATGATAATTCAGACATGAGTAGTGCTGCAGGTTAATCTATTGATGATACCGTTGATACCAAAAATATGTAGCAGCAAAAACTGCACTTTACTCCTCCAATTAGTTCTATTTTGAGGATACGGAACAGAGTGCTTTTTTGAGTACTCATGCAAGTCGTTGTCACATACAAAGCTATCGACGATGACAAGCTGTGAACTTGAAAAAAAAAGTTTTATATATAGAGTCAGCTTCTCAGCTTAAAATTTTATGAGTACTGCCATAGTCATTAACTTAAAGCCTTTTTACCTAAGTTGTCATATTCACATTCATATATCGTATGCTAAGCAAGATGATACTTTATTCCATCGAAGTCAAAGAAGTTAACATTACGAAATAATCTAGTACCGTAAAACGGGGTAACTTTGATAGTTTTTTCGAAGAAAACTTGAATATTTCTGCATGCTGTTTCAAAGATTTGCAATTTATATTTTTAAAACAAGTACTGGCATCCTAGCTATCGATTTCAGTCGATAAATTGGCAAAATATTCATTTTGAATGGATGTATAATTTTTCATATAATCGAAAGTTGGTTTTCTGTTTTGGGGTAACTTTGATAATGGAGTATGATTCGAACAAAATTGAATGAATAACGAACATTTGTAGGGCATTGCATACCTCTAGGCGTTTAACGTTATATGGAAATTTCTGACTTAGATTACAAAAATGGTCCCAGTTTGTGAATATGCTTTTCGCTAAGATATTTGAAACCGTATTCAAGTTCTTTGATAACTAGGCTATCAAAGATAAGTGGACAACTATTCAAAACTACATCAAATAGTGATCGTAGAACAGATTGTTTGTAAGCGTTTTGAAAATGCTAAAATTGTGTAAATTTTTTAAATTCGTATAAAAAGCCTAAAATAATCTTGATTAAGATGAAAACTGCTCTTACATGAAGTGTCATACTAATATTCTTTCCTTCTTTGTCGGGTGTTGAATCACTGCGTCCAATTATCTTGAACTATTGTGATATACCCTTTTACTGTATGTATAGTACATACATCATCCAGTGACATGTATGTCACTAAATGATCTATGTACTTCTGAGCTCATGAACACCTTATTATTGAGAAATAATGGTCCTAAGCTGCAGTGTGAGGATTCCCCCAGTCTGGTGCAATTAGCTTAATAAAGCCTATAACATTGCTGGGGGTTGCGATCCTTATATCGGCAGGCTCTAAGAAGGGCTTACCAAATATCCTGGACCTACAATGGATTTGTGCACTGCAATAGCAGATGAGGTGTTCTGATGTTTCTCGCTCATCGTCACAGAAGCGACAGTTGGAGTTTTGAACAACACCGATCTTTTGTAAATGGTATCTGCTGGGGCAGTGTCCTGTTACTAGACCAGTGTATAAACTGAGATCCCTTTTGCTGAGACCTAATAGTTGTTGGGTTTTCTTTGGGTTTATATTTACAAGCCTTTTTGACTGACTCGTATTAGGAGATGCATCCCAGTTTGATGAGGTCTGGCTAACCAGCCAGTTGTTCAGTTCCATTTTTAAGAAACTGTCTGATATTCCGAAGAATGGCTCGGGGCCAGTGAACCTATTAGCAGATCCGTTTCTGGCCAGCTCATCAGCAATTTCGTTTCCCTCTAGACCCGCATGGCCTGGGATCCAATATAGGTTAACTCGATTGCAGAGAGCTAGTTTTTTCAAAGCTAGAATGCATTCCCACACTAGTTTTGAGTTACACGTGTAAGTGTTAAGCGCCTGAAGAGCCGCTTGGCTGTCGGAGAGAATACATATACTTGCGTGTCTGTATTTCCTCTTCAGGCATAGTAACGCACATTCTAAGATAGCATATATTTCTGCCTGAAATACTGTAGACCACTGTCCTAAGTGAATTGAGGTTTTTGTTCGGGGTCCGTAGACTCCAGAACCTGCCAGATTATTCATTTTGGAACCATCTGTGTAGAATTTAATAGACCCTGGAGGGATGTTGGGTCCACCTTCTTCCCATTCTTGACGAGAAGACATGATCACCTTATAGGGTATGTCATAGTTGACTACCATTTCCATCCTGTCACTACACTTTTCTACAATTGGATTTATAGAAAATTCATTTAATATACTGAGGTGACCCGTAAGATCACCTGATAGTAGGGTTTTTGTTCGTTTCAGCCTCAACGCACTTTTCTCAGCGTCCAGCTTTATGAATTGATCCAGCCGGGGCAGATTAAGCATCGCGTCTAAGGCAGAGGTGGGTGTACTGCGTGCTGCACCAGTAATTGCTATACAGGCAATACGTTGGATTTTATTTAACTTTGCCCTTGCCGTAGCCTCTTTTGTTTTAGGCCACCAGATAAGAGAAGCATAAGTTATTCTAGGACGAACAATGGTTTTATAGATCCACATAATCATACTTGGTTTCAGGCCCCATTTCTTACCAAGTGCTCTGGAGCATACCCAGAGTGAATTGAGGCCTTTTTGCACCACTGTTTGAAGATGTGAATTCCAATTTAGCTTGGAGTCAAGTATGACACCAAGATATTTGGCTTCCTTTGAGCAAGTCAATTGTGTTTCGTTTAGGAGAAGGGTTCTCAATTGTACCTTCCTACGTTTTGTGAAAGGTACGATGGTGGTTTTGGAAGGATTTATTCCTAGTTGCTCTCGTTGACACCAGGAAAAGGTATGATCAAGAGCTAGCTGCATCCTTTCGAATATAACGTCTTCAAATTTGCCTCGTACAATAATGACCACGTCATCTGCATATCCTACCACTTCGAAGCCTCTCCTTTCTAAGCTATCGAGAAGCTCGTCCACCACCAGTGACCAAAGCAACGGTGAAAGTACCCCACCTTGTGGGCACCCCCTTGTAGCCTTTACAGTGACGCACGAACCACTTAGCTCAGAGGAGATCTGTCGATTGGCTAGCATAGCATGTACCCAGGTAGCAATGCATGGGTCGAAATTCCTCCTCAACATTGCCGATCCTATAGACGAATAAGAAGCATTATCGAATGCACCCTCAATGTCAAGAAATGCTACAAGAGCGATTTCTTTAGCTTGTAGTGTTTTTTCGATCTTATTGACTAACGAATGTAGTGCTGAGATCGTGGATTTGCCACTCTGATACGCAAATTGGTGTTGTGAAAGAGGCATTGCTTTCATAAATTTAGAATTTATGTATTCGCACAATACCTTTTCCATGATTTTAAGCATCACGGATGACAAACTGATCGGCCTAAATGCTTTGGGATTTGTTTTGTCTCTTTTACCTGTTTTAGGAATGAAGACAACTCGAACTTGACGCCAATCATCTGGAACATGCCCTAAAATCAAGCTCGCCCTAAAAATCTCTACCATGTGTGGGATTAGCGTTTTCTCCGCTTTTTGGATTAACGCTAGGAAAATCCCATCCATGCCAGCAGATTTGAATGGCTCAAAAGATCTCACAGCCCTTTCAACTCTGGCACAAGTAAAAGCTTCTTTGGCAACCTTAATTGCGTCTCTTTTTGTCCCAGAAACCAAAGATATGGTTTGTTGTGGAACTGAAACAACAATCTCAGTACCTTCTTCACTTATTCTTGATTGAGGAATTGAGTCAGGGAAGTGAATTCTTAACATTTCACTCAATGTATCGCTTGGCTCTACAGTGAATGAACCGTCGACTCTACGGATACTACCCAGACCATTGGAGTGTTCTTTTGAGAGTGTTTTTTGAAGCCTGGCTACCACGGGGGTCATCTCTATGTTCTCGCACATACTAACCCATGATTTCCGTTTTAAGCGCCTTAGCTCCTTATTATAGTCTGTTAGAGCTTTTTTGTATAGGCTCCAATCGGAAGTACGCTTAGCGCGGTTAAATTCTCTACGCGCTGTTTTTCTGAGCTTATCTAGAGTTTTGTTCCACCATGGAACATCTCTACTCGAACTAGTTGTTCTAGTCGGACAACTCTCTTGAAAAGCATTAAGAATTTTGTTTTTAATGCAGGTGGACGCCGATTCCAACTGCATTATGGATTTAATATTATTTTCAATTATGTATGATTCAGATTGGAGAATTGCTGAATAGGTTTCCCAATCAGTTTTCTTAGGATCTTTAAACGTTCTTTCTATCGTTAGACCCCCTTCCCAGTCGAATATTATGTGTTTATGGTCTGACATTGATGTTTCATCAGAAACATGCCAATTTTTTATTTTGTCAGAAATAGATGGACTACATAAAGTCAAATCCAACACTTCATGTCGAATGGAGTTTGAAAATGTACTGCGTGACTGCCACGATGTCCTTTTTAATGAATTCTGTAATAGGAAAACATTTAGTGTTATTGCGTATTAAGATAGCCGCTCTTGGAGATAGCTGGCTATCATCATATACCAACTTACATGAGTTTAGTTGAATACCTAGTATCCTGGTTTTATTGACCCACGGCTCCTGAATAAGCGCCACCGTCAATTTTTCTTTTGTGAATCTCCGACAGAGTACATCTGTTGCACTCTGTGCGTGGTGGAGATTCACTTGAACTGCCTTAAGCGCCATATTTAGGAGTTCCGCTTTTATCCAGGCGAGCATCGCCCTTCTTCGGATGTTGCGGATCATCACGGTTTTGTTTCGGGTTAGGTTTCAGAACTTTGTTTTTCCCACCCATCACATCCAGGCCTGCGAATTTCGCCCCTGTGGTCAAGACTTCACTCATTTCTTTTCCACTGCTAGTTTTAGATACCTTTGGGTTGGTACCACTTGAGCAGGGAATTGAAGCTGAGCTCGGAACTTTTCCTTTAGGAGCGGACACGCTAGCCTTCATGGTGGTCTTTGGGCGAGAAATTGCGTTCCTTTTACCACTGTTTGAATCAGGGGCTTCCTCAGAATTTTCTTGGGCCAGCTCCTTATTCGGCTTGTGGTTGGAAACGGAGGGTGTCCTCTTAATTTTCCTCAACTGGATTTCTCCAAATCGGTAGTTGAGGATGAACTTGGATTTCGACAGCATGTCCATTGACGATCCATCTACCGTAAAGATCCATTCGACATGGATGTCATTGAGGATGGACCTTTTCACGATACGCCAATTCGTTGTTTTCAACCCGTTCTGGCTCTCTATGAGAGCCTTAATGCGTTCGTCCGCGAAGGTTGAGCTTTGAGGGAAGAATGCTCGAAGAAGCTCTTGGCGGGGAATGTCTTCCTCGTTCAGTGCAACCAACTCAGCACCTTCCCAGGTATTTACTGAAGGTGTTATTTCTTTCACCCACTCAGCTGTCTCTTGATCCTTGCAAATTAGAACCATGTAGCCAGATTTGTAGACAAGGTTACAGAATTTGGGTTTCAGTGGCTCATCACGCTGTTGTTCCACTTTAAGCAACAGAGCATCCTGTAGAACGTCTAGTTGAGCCGTCGTGAGCTGGGCGGTTGGAAAGTCTTTGGGTATTATCCCGACCTTCACACGCTTGGTCATATCGCTGTAGCTCTGACCAGTGGCTTGTCGTTTGGACCCACCATTTTGTGGCACTGAGCTTGAGGATTTTTCAGCGCGCTCTCGGGGATCTAACTGATGTTTCATCTTCTTCGGCTTTGAATCCTCTTCAACCGTAGCAGATTTATCAAGGTCGTTTCTCGTTCGCTTAGAAGAAGCAAGCACAGTACCCTCATTTGCCAGGATTTTGGATAAAGCCTCGTTTCGGCTTAGTCCGCTTTCCCGGAGAGCTTTGAGCTGCTTCCTTTGTGAGCGCGTTAGGTTTTTTCTGGGAGTTACATTGCCTTCAGCTTCCTCACCATCCATAGGATCGTCCATTTTGGGTCCTTTTTTGGATGGTACAGGCTTAGGGGTGTTGATAACGACCTTGATTCCATCATCCTTGTCGTCGTCCGTGTTCACCGATTCAATCGACGAGGGGATACCAGGATCTTCTGAATGTCCCGCGCTGGACTTGCCCGGTGCGTTGGGTTTCTGGGACGGAGTAGATTCCATCTCCTCTTGTGAACTGCACAGTAGCTGGTCTTCTGTAAGCCCAAGCTGGCTTAGTGAGTTCTCCACTTCCATCTTTTCCGACTGTGTGAGGCAGTCGTCACCTTTGTTTGGTTTGCTAACACTGGTATTCATTTTGTTGGTCCCACGAGTCGCTAGGGAAATAAAGGTCAACTGCATCATTACCCTGCCATAATGCAGCAAGAGCTGCATACTGAAGAGTTCGCCCTGGTGCTCTTCAGGCTCCGTGTGTGATTGAGCATTTATGAAACCCCCTCAACCATTCTTCCATCGGCACGGGTCGCATCACACCTTGGCGTTGGGGTTCATTGTGGGGGGCCGAGATTCGTACGTCTACGATTTCGAGACTAAACGGATTTCGGTCCCCCACTGTATCCATTTTCTTTACATGATGGCCATGGATAACAACCATCACAACCATCCACACTTTATCCGGGCTTTGGACCGGTAGCTCTGGTTCTCAATAGTTTCATGTTCATACGGACAAGTTACTACAGGGATCCGTCATAGCGTCAGCGGTGTTAATATTCTTTAGTTTTGCATAAGTTTTGCTTGACTGATCAACAGAAATTATGATATTTCATTTAGTATGCGGTGGGTTACGCACTATAAAAGTTACCCGCATTATCAAAGTTACCCCGTTTTACGGTACCGGAATCATTTCGTAATGAAACCCAGACATCTTCAGTATGACGTCAAGAGGTTATCCCTTCCTGCAGGCGTTGCGGACTCCTCTGGTACCTCTTTGGTTGAAGCACTGAACATCTTCCTTGATGATGAGCCCGATGGGCGTTATCCCGGCTATGATGCACTTTAGATACCGTCCGGTATGCACATGATACTCTTAAGCACATAATCCTGTACGTGCTGACCAACCGCATTAGGTTGCTGCTCGTCCTAAGCGCTTTTGACCAGATTGGTCCTCCATATTTTAGTATGGATAGCGCCATGCCTGCCAGGAGCTTGCTTTTGCTGGTAATTACAACAGAGCTGTTAGACATCATCTTCGAAAGCGCCGCTTTAGCCGTAGATGCCCTTCTACAGGCACATTCAACGTGGCTTGCGAAGCTGAGCTTGTCATCGATCATTACCCCAAGATGCCTAAGGGATCACTTTGACTCTATGATGCAATCACCTACCGAGATAAGCGCCCGTTAATTGGACTTGCGGTTGTTGACCACCACCACTTCAGTCCTATGTTGGGCCAGTCCTAGCTTCCTAGACTTCATCCATTCCTCAACTATGGAGATAGAGTGAGCTGCTGTCAACTCTACTTCCTCCATCGATTCGCCATAGACCACTAGGGTGATGGCGTCGGTAAAGCCAACAATCTTAACACACGTGGGAAGGGGCAGCCTCAGTACGTCATCGTACAACGCATTCCATACAGTAGAATCTTCTTCTTCTACTTGGCATTACGTCCTCACTGGAATGGAGCCTGCTTATCAGCTTAGTGTTCTTATGAGCACTTCCACAGTTATTGACTGAGAGCATTCTTTGCCAGTAGAATCCTACCATCGAAATAGCTTTCTAGCAGCTTACACAACTACACCGGTACCTAGAGGCGGTGAAGTGCGTGGGCTATCGCTTCCCATCTTGCGCTGTTGAACGCATTCTTTACATCCAGAGTGACAACCGCGCAGTAACAGATGCCTCTCCTTTTACGCTCAATTACCACCTCAGCTATCTGAAAGACCGACTGGATAGCGTCCAGAGTCGATTTACTTTTCCTGAATCCAAACTGCTGAGGGCCAACCTCGTATCTAGTAGACAGATAAGTATATACGCCGACAGGTCACCTGCTGGTTGGTAGTAGCACCAATCTCAGTCGTTTCCATACATCCGGGAAGATTCCTTGATCTATGCAGCATTGCATCATGGTTCTGAACATGTCCGGATCCGCATTCACTGCTGCTTTTAAGGCAACATTCGGGATACCATCGGCTCCCGGTTCCTTGTTTGACGCGAATGATTTCACGACTTCTGCTAGCTCTTCGTTCGTCACCCTCACCACTTCTTCTCCTTCATCTGCTGCATACGGCGCTGGGGGTCATGGACTTGTGGGATGATGCGGGAAGAGTACATCGATTATCGATCGCAGCAACTCGGGCGACTTCTCTTGGGGCGCTATGCCGCCTTTGGTCTTAGCCATTACCACTCTGTAGGCGTCACCGCACGGAGTCGAATGGACCAATGCACGCGTTCATTCTTCGACGTTTTAGCGGTGCCGTGTCATTTATGTTACGATGGAAACGAATAAATTCGGCACTGCTGAAACGACAAAATAGTGAACTCGTGTATCGATCCATGGACCAATGCACGAGTTCACGTATTTGACGTTTGAGCGGTGCCGAATTCACTTGTTGCTATGGTCACGTAAATAACACGGCACCGCTCAAACGTCAAATAGTGAACTCGTGCATCGGTCCATTGGCACTCTGGCATTGCCCATGGACTTATCCACGATCTTCTTTTATCCTCGACATTCTTTTTCTTTTCTGCTCTAAATGCGGGCAATGTTTACATTAAATGACATCCAGACCAACATCCGGACAACGAATGTTCACCGGATGAACACGAAGTGGATGAATGTACATCGAAATCGTTCATTTTTTGTAAACACGGCCCGCAGCAAAGGTTTTCTTTCCGCTGGAAGTTGCAGCGTGACGTAGATTAGTAGATTAGTTCATTGCACGGTGACGTCTTCATGAAATCGCTCTCTTTTCCTCTTTCGGGAAATCTGAAAACAACGGTGCCAGTACCTGTCAAAGTTGACAGGTACTGGCACCATTATTTTCAAATTTTATTGAGGAGTGAAAGAGAGATAATTTCGCCATGAAATGCCGACTATCAAAGCATGCTCGTTTTCGACACATAATTTATTTTTTAAAAGCTAGCTTTGCCTCTCTGAATGCTGCTTATACAATGGTATAATAAAATGTTTTACTAGAATATCTAGATCCACGGGCATCTCCTTCCATTCCTTGATCATGATGGAATATATGGTTTTCTTTTAAAATTCATTGGCGCTACAACCCATTACATATAAGCACAATTCCTTTCGACCGAACAGTCAAGGCAGCTGCTCACAGTACAGCGAAAACAATCAGAGAATATGAGGCGGAGAGAATTTTAAATTTGTTTATAAACAGCATATGCAATGATCATCAATAATTGTGGTGATTCGAATAATGTTGTAGCGTGCGTGTCATCCCTCGGGTCAATTTTGTTTCGTTATGCACTAACATACATCCATCGTCATTTTTAACAGCCTTTCGACACGCATTGGATTTGCTCGATTGGAACAATTGGAACCGCGTTTCATAGTTCAATTGAAACCTATTGTTGTAGTATTCATAATTTGAACATACGCCGTAGAGGAATATTTTAAGTTTGATACGACGAATAATAGCGCTTACGACGAATAATAACGGTTACCGCATACGACGAAGTATGTAGATCGAAACCCTAGTACAGCTTCACGCCAATACTGAACGTATTGTAGAGCTTCATTTGCATCAAGGGCAGTATTTTTTCATTTGTCCCGTACATGCAGCCAAAGGTTTTTTGTTAGTCTAATTTTTCAACGAGTATTATCCGCAGCATTTTCACAGGATCAAGTTCATCGACGTTTGCAAGTTGCTGGGTTCAAGCTTACTACGTAATCGGTAAAAGGACCTTTTGGCAGCCACATACTTCTTTTCGTTTCACAGGTTTGACACATATTTAGTCACATATTACAAGTGTTGTACAGTAAAAAAAAACTTCTGTATACACAAATTATCAAATATATTTACATAAAATAGTGTCTTCTGAAACTGCGTCCTTCTTTACCTACAACCGTGTATTTCGTTTTGATAGATTTGAATTTCAAGCCTATAAATCGCCATCGTTCTCTTGAGAGAAGTCGAGATCGTCCGAAAAAAACGCGGAATATGCAACTAAGGTTTTGGTACCAGGAGTTCCGGTATCGAACTACCGGTACTGGAAAGCATTGAGAACCGGTATTTTCGGTACTGAAGAAAAATCTTATAATCAATTTCTTATATCAATTTTATATTATCTTATAATTTCTTTTCAATAAATTACACGTAAATTTGATGGTGAATTTCTCAGGTCGATCAAGGAACTTATTACAAAAAGGCCTATTCTTATTATCATATTTGCATCACTTCGTACATAAAATCGTTACAATCACGCTCATTGTTTGCATCTTGTTTCCGTTAAAAACATGTTTTGTGTGTGGTATATGATATATAACGTGCAACATACAATTAGTGTGTATGTTGACACACAGATCAACTCGCCAATTATCATGCTATCGTAGGCAGCATCAAAACTATGCAACACTGCTTCGAGATTGGCTGCCAGCTTGGACCTTTGGCTTGAGCCTCGTAATAGGGTGATATTCAAAACTGAAAAGGCAATAGATGGCTCTTTTTCAGTGGTAGTAAAAACGAAATCCTGAAGCAAAGAAAGCACCACGGAAGATGAACTAAACACAAAAAGTTATGTATTCACATTACACTTGATTTCTAATTACTACTTTTTTAATCCAGTTCCCTAATTGCAAGTAATTTACGTTTTTCATTATTTTCCATACATTTTGACAGTTCTCCGACTACCATTCTTCCATGCGCTTGTGTTGAAAGTTTGAGAAATTTGAGAATCCAGCGTAGCGCGATCAGTGGGTGGAATATAAACAACAGTGTCGTCGCTCGGCGGCCAGTGAAAGAAACTGAATTTTCTAAAGATGGTTGTCTGTACTTTTTGCCGCTGGCGCCAACTGTTAGCGTTTAAGAACGAAATAAACAGTCGTTACCCTATTGAGGTCTCCAAGCAAACTGCCACGAATACCAACGCACAATCAATCTTACACAAGTCGATTTCCTCAGAATGAAAATATATCGATGTTTGTTTGGCGTCATTCAACTTTCAGTCAACGGCAGGCCAACAAGGAAGTGATTGTTTTGCAGCAATTCTGTTTATGTTTGTATTCTCACAGCAAACAAAAGCAATGTTGTGACAGTTCTCACAGCAAACAAAGAAAATTTTGTCAACATTGCACTACTACGCAGGCAACTGAATTGGTCTATGCTGGCTACGCAACATTGTTTTGGTTGGTATAGTGCTGCCAGTCCCCTGGAACTTACATGCATTGGCTTCGCAACGGCAACTGTCAGACAACGAGCAGTTAGCCATGACTCAGCATCTTTCCTCGTCGAACCACCGACGCAGATGGTTGCACATCAGGAGCTCTCGTGTCGCGCGTCAAAATGGTGGACGTCCAGATTGCACATTTTGGAACATTTAAGTAGCCCGTCATTCATTTTGGCAGCCATGTTGACATTACAGATCGTAAATGCAATGTAATAAAACTCAGTCCTCATAGTGAATATGGATCCAGAAAAGTATCCCAATCAAAATTATGCTGATACTTTTTCAGCTGCGATAGTGCAATGCCAACTGATTTTTATTAAAATGTGAAATTGTGAAATGATTTGCCAACAATCATCAACGACGCGTACAAATTTCAATGACGGCATACTTCGCCTTAACGTTCAACCAGTGGCGCGGGAAGTGGGTAGGACAGGTAGGACATGTACTACGCACAAAAACACCTGGGTAGGACAGTCAAAGGATTGTCCTACCCATGATACAACAAAAAAAAGAAAAGATCAGCAGAAAGCTTGAAAAATAAGTTAAACTCTCGCGTTCAGTATCATAAGGCGTAACTGCAGTGATCGATTTCTCTTCATCGATTTTCTCTTTAACTTATTACTTAGTCGAGCGACTGTTTTCAACCGATATTTCTTATTCAGTACAAGGTACTCATCGTCCTTCGTCATGCTCCATCGTACAATGTTGGGAAAACGGATTGAATTTCATGTTCTGATTCAAAGAGAAAATCGACGAAGAGAAATCGATCATTGCAGATACGCCTGTATGGTACTAAACGTGAGATTCTGTTTATCATCTATTCAATATACATACAATCTATAGGAAACTAACTGTAAGAAATGTTACGAGATATTTTTAAACCGTTAGAAAAACAAATGGAGCATTTTTGAATGAATCAATGGAGTAGTTTTGGAACTTCCATAGTAATTACTTGAAAAATCTTTGGATGGATTAATGGGTAAATCTAAGACCAGACCCATCGTGTTATACACAGCGCGAGTGTGATGGTGCTTGCGATTTTTGAAAGTGCGGTCACTCTTTATAAAATCTTTCAAAGTATTGCTTGAATGAAAAATTTCTCGATGATTTTCAAGGCAATTCCTATAGAACTCCAACAGTTAGCTCCTGAAAAATGATTTGATCAAATTCCCACTAATATTTGTGGCATCATTCATAAACATATTTTGAGCAGATTATGACAATTTTCTGAAAAAAAAAATGCAGGATTGTTGAAGGAAGTTCTAGCATTTAATGGAGTTTTTGTGAAATGAAACATTTTTTAAGAATTTTTGCTCTAGGAAATCCTTGAAAACTGCAAAGCTACTACATCTAGTAATATCCTCAGGTATTACTTTGATTTTCTTTTCTAAAAGTTTCCTACAATATTCACCAGATATTTTTACATCAATCCTTCGTTTGAATTCTTTAGTTGTTACTCTAGCAGATCTTTCAAAGATTTCTACAGAATTTCTAACGAGGATTTTTTTAATGTAGAAAGTAGATTGATACTTTTTAACTATATCAGAGCAAAGCCAGATGATTTCCATTAATTCCAAACCGTGAGATGAATTAGCAACAATAATCAACACCGCCTACAAACCTCAATGACGGTTTACTTCGCCTTAAGGGATTTTTCGAAAAAATCTCATTTTTTTTTCTAGGAATTTCTCCAGCATTTCATCCAATGTATTACTCCTGCAGTTTTTTCAAACATTTTTCAAACAGTTTCTTGCATGGGATTTATGCAATTTTCTTAAGTTCATTTAAGTTTTTAAATCAGCTAATACTGCAACAATATTCCAATATTTCTAATGATTGTTACATGAATTTCTATAGAGATTCTGTCCAGTGTTTTTCAAGAAATTTATTTATAAAACCCGGCGACCCGAAGTTTGATTGATTTGTTTTTAAGATTATCTAGGAAATATATTCCTCAAGAGTCTAGGCGTTATTTAAGAGATCATTGTTCGTTAAGAGTGACTTTAAAATTTGCACTAATTTTATATGAGGTTACTTCAGGATTTTCTTCAAACGTGCCTCACGAATTTATTTTTCAGAAAAATTTCGTTGGAATTTCCCTGCAGAGTTTCCTTAAAAAAAAACTTTCAAGACTTACTTGAGAAAATGTCAAAGTATCACAGGAGGAATTTCTGCAGAAACCATAGTAGAAATATCTGGAGCAATTGCTGAAGATATTTCTAGAAAAATATCTAGTTGAAATCTCAAAGACAGTTTTATAGGAACTCCCGAAAAATTCTTGGCGGGATTTCTGGAGAAGTTATTAATTGAATTTTAGAAGATTTTTTGACCGGGAACCTAGCAGGATGTCCCAAGAAAATCAGTGGATTAATCACTGGAAATTTCTTAAAAATTTCCTCAAAGAATTTATCGAGGAATTCTGGAGATTCCTGAAACAATGTTTGGAGAATAGCATTTCTGTGGTCCTTAGGTAGATCCAGGTTGAATTCTTGAAGCATCCAAAATAGAATTCTTGGAGACGTTCATTAGGAAAATTCGCAAACTTCTTTAGAAAGTACATATTATCTGAACATTTTATCTGAATAAATTTCAGACCAAATTCCTAGAGAAATTCAAGTAATTCCATACAGGCCTTAGATCATGAAATGTCTGCTCTGATGCTATTAAGAATAAAACTCTTATCTTATGGCTCCTATTAGTTTTCGTTTTGTTTTCTTGGTTCCTGTTGGGTATCTTTCCGGCCTCTTTCCGGTTCCCTTCATGCCCCTTTTTCCAGGCAAGAGGTCTCTAATTTCATATTTTAAGGCACTTAGTCGCTACCAGCCCTGTAAAGGCGGAAAGCATTCTTAGTCTTGTAGTAGCGAAAGGCATGATAATGTTGGGATTAGAAGCAAAAAAGTGTCAGTATATATCAAATATTATTACTTTAATTTTTCAGTCTAGGATTCCATTAGGGTTAAAATTTTCTTAGCTTCACTGTGCACAAACTATTTCCCAACTTTTGTCCTACCCACGGTTTCGAACGTGGACGCGCCTCTGCGTTCAACGCTCCGTCATCGTAATCATCGTCATCATCGAAACTAAAGAGCAGATTTTCTGATCAAAACTGAAAATTAGACGATTAAAATATGCTCGCTTTGTTTCGGTTGTTGAATAGAATACAGTGAACACATTTTACTGTAAATTTATTTGTTTTTGAACGAAAAAGCTTCTTTTGAAAATTCCGCATTCAATGACGGATTTTATCCAATACTGTATACTTTATATTCATTGCAAATAAATCTTCCAGTACCGGTATTTTACCGGTACCACCGGTACTGAAAGATACATTGCCGTAGAACCGTTACTCGTCAAAAGGGGTCGGTACTAGGAACCCTATATACGACCAATTCAGCAGGGTAATCCCTCTGTACTAGGTGCACTCAAGTCTGTGCTTTTTCTTGGAAATAGGGCGTATGAGGCCATTCAACAAACCGATGGGCATTTATTCCTCCTCTAAAACCTTCAGAAGTAATCAATGGAACGATTGACATAACTTCCGAACTTGAAAATTTCGTTCTAGATTTCCTTCCTTCCTCGCAGCTTTCAGCCTACTTAAGGTATGCGCACAGCCAAAGAAAAACTCATAGTAAAAAACTGTATTAATTTATTTCGAAATCTAGTTATTTCATATCTCATGACAAAAACAAGAGAATATTTCATGAAAAAAAAATTGACTAAACATTCAAGTGATAAAATCATCATTCTGCCTGTTGATACACACATGCTCAAAATTTTCTTTCGATTCCATTAATAAGATTTTGCATAATCTTTACCGAGCTTTTTTGAAAAAAAATTTCTTATTTTTTGTCTCTCCATACGTTTTCGAAGTTTTGCTTCACGATGTCCTAAAATCATTGGTTGGTAATTGCTCTGGGGTGTTTAGGGTAATTATAAAATGAAGTCCAACTTTGAATTTTCAAGTGCACAAGCCTAGAGAATCTGACAACAGTTTGCGTTGAAAATCAATAAAATTGCTTACTTGCTGGTGGTGACCAATGGGATACATTTTCAACCTTAGAGGATTGCAGTCCCTTGGTACAAATTTTATTTATTTTTTTCTTCAGCTTCCTCTACCTATTTTCCTCTAAGCCACTTATCCGTAATACCACCTAATATCATACGCAAAATCAGGTCTGAATAATACAGAAAGTGTGTACCGTAATCCGGGGGCAAATTGCTCACTATTTTACAACTTTTTGTATGTTGTCGTTCGGAACTTAAATATTGTCAAATAAACTTCGACAAAATCAGTGTTCCGTTGATCTTTATCAGTTTATGTAATCGAATTTTCATGGAATAATGTTTAACATATTATAAAAATAGTTTTAACATTTAAAATGACACACTGGGGCAAATTGATCACCATATAACAAGACAGGTGTAAGCATGAATTTCCTATCTTCTAAATTTGGGTCTCCTGAATCTGAAAATGATGTCAAAATTCTTACAACTCGAGTATTTGATCATTTAATTGCAAACTTAAATTTTAAAAATCTACCTAATACGCCTAAATGTATGCAATTTATATTGAAATATGCACATTATTTGAGAACAAACCAAAATGAGTTCAGTAGTTCATACTAAAACGAACGCAACATTTTAAATATTCAAAGTTGCCATGTAGGCGTAGCAGCAGTGGATTGTTTCGTACCGACATTTTCAACTGTATTGCTTACACCTTCAAAAAGTGTGAATATTTCTATGCAAAACTGACCCTAATACAAATGAAATAGTTCAAAATCATCATTAGACATCTATAAACTGGGCTTCGTAGCCGTGCGGTTAGTGTCACCGAGCAACTTTTTGGTTTTGGAATGACCACCTTGACGTTGAGATGCACAACAAAATGCAAAAATTGAAAAGTCTGCTTTTACGTTCGTTTCGTTATCCATTGCTACATTCTCCAAGCTTTTGTGCAAAATCTTTTCACGCACATATCTTAACACTTGATTTCGAACCATCCAGCGTTGCACGTGTCAGCCTTATTAGTTTCACCGGAAAATCATGTTCAGACATTATCTGCCACAACTCATTCCTTTCTTTACTCAATCGTACGCTGCATTGAAATTTATAAACAGATAATAGGTTTGCATGGTGCTGGTTCACGATAAAATAAAGAATAAATAAGTAATCTTGAAATCACAACATGTGATCCATATTTGTACTTGTAACCTATAACTTTGTAACTTAGTTCGCGGGCCGCAATCGAAACTGCATCCAAGCTGGATACTAAGCAATTACGAATCGAATGATTAGTTTATCTTCATACAAAACGAACGTCATCAAGCATCAACCACAGGTAGCAAATATCAAAGACGCATGCATTAGCATTACACACCGGTCCTAGGCAATCCTTACCGTATCAAAGGAAAAGCACGCTTCAAACCGGTTGACAATCCCATTTGACCAAGTCAAAAAGGTCGATTCAATATCCCTGGATGGAAGCTGTAATGCCTTCTACAAATTGTATTTATTTTGCCGAACTGAACCATTCGATTCGTGCTCCCTTTTCCGGATCGGTATCTCGGATCCGGGCAGCAGAACCGGAAAATCTGTCATTTTGAAATCGTTTCACTTCAGCCCACTCACTCAGTCACTCGATTGAAACATCCAAGATCAAAAGGCACATGCTGCGTTTGCAGATGGCCCCGAGCCAGCTACCGGGTAATGTCAAGAGGTTTTACCATGAGAAAATGCATCTCTGCTCTGCAATCGAGTACGATGACGACGACGCACCAGTAGGTTTCCCAACATCTACCCCGGGAGGTATGGCTTCTATTGTGTACGTGCTTGGGCGAAGTTATAACATCTAGCGTAACATTTGAAAAGGGCCTAACTGCAAAATGTAAACAAACTTGATTATTCATTATTCGTATCATTTTTTACGTAAATTACTCCTACATACTCTTACGGGCATGCAAAATGCATTATTAATGGTAATTTTATTCAAATTTAAAAGGGCCTATCTGAAAATGATAAAACTAAGAGGGCCTAACTGGTCATAAAAGGGCCTAACTGAAAATTTCCATCAAAATCAGATTGGCCCTTCCGTGCATTTTTAATTTTCCTCCATATTTTTCAATATTTAGCCATTGTATAGTGTTTTTCTCACATAATGGAACTTAGTGAAATATTTGAAAAGGGTCTATCAGCATAACTTCAAAATTGAGAAATGCTCGATTGAAGATTCTGTAACATATTGATTGTTACTATTTTGAACTCATTGCTATCTAATAGTTTTAAACTTTTGTTCGACACTCATAGTCTATTACTGGGCCACGTAACGTTTTAAATCTAACATAACATAAAAACTAGTAAAAAATGTTGAATTCAAACATCATCGGCAGATAGGCCCTTTTACGAGCCTTCAAACCAGTTAGGCCCTTTCAATTAGGCCCTTTAATTGAACATGGTTTCAGTTAGGCCCCTCCAGTTAGGCCCTTTTATTTAACATAGTTCCAGTTAGGCCCTTTTGGAATTTGTTAATTTTATTGATTATTGAATAGATTTTCAAAGTTTTAGAACAAAATCAATCGATTATGTGAGAAAATCAACATTGAATATTGAAAATTCTTTATTGAAGATTCAGTACTATATTGATTATTCATATTTCAAACCCTTTCTCCTATTTACTAGTTTTATACTTGTGTTCGACACTCATAATAGTCTACTAGGTGGCCCATAACGTTTAAAATCTTAAATAACAAAACAATTCGTGAAAATGTTTGAATTCAAACATCATCGGCAGATTGGCCCTTCTACGAGTCTGTAAACCAGTTAGGCCCTTTCAGTTAGGCCCTTTGATTGAACATGGTTTCAGTTAGGCCCCTCCAGTTAGGCCCTTTTATTAAACTTAATTCCAGTTAGGCCCTTTTGGAATTTGTTAATTTTATTGATTATTGAAGTGATTTTCAAAGTTTTAGATCAAAATCAATCGATTAGGTATGTGAGAAAATCAACTTTGAATATTAAAAATTCTTTATTGAAGATTCAGTACTATATTGATTCCTATTTCAAGACCATTCTCTTTTTTACTAGTTTTATCATAATCTTAATGCGAAGTTAGTTGAAAAACAGATTTTTTATTCTGAAAAAAATCAATTACATTAAAAATGTTGAATAATTTTTATTTGTTAATTTTTATTTGTTGGCTCTAGTTGTGGATCGAGTTCCAAAAGTCGCGATTTTCACAAAAACAAATTCGTTTGTTTTTGTAACAGCCCTGCAAGAATTCTTCTTATACTTCTTCTTGGCATTACGTCCTCACTGGGACAGAGCCTGCTTCTAAGCTTTGTGTTCAATGAGTACTTCCTCAGTTATAAACTGAGAGCTTTTTTTTTGACAAGTTGCCATTTTCGCATTCGTATATCGTGTGACAAGTACGAAGGTACTCTATATTCAGGAAAGTAAAGGAAATTTCCATTACGAAAAAACCTGGACCGACCGGGAATGGAACTCAGATACCTTCAGAATGGCTTTGCTTTGTAGCCGCGGGCTTAAACTGCTCTGCTAAGGAAGGCCCTCAAGTATAAAACAAGTAAAAAAGTGAATGGGTTTGAAATAGATATAATCAATAAGGTACTGAACCTTCAACCGAGAATATCCAACATTTAGCTATTACATTGTTTTTCTCTCGCTTTATTTTATTTAAAAACTATGAAAATCACTTCAATAAGCAAAAAAATCAATAAATTCCACAAGGGCCTAACTGGAACTATGTTTAATAAAAGGGCCTAACTGGAGGGGCCTAACTGAAACCATGTTCAATTGAAGGGCCTAACTGAAAGGGCCTAACTGGTTTGAAGATTCATTGAAGGGCCTAACTGCTGATGATATTTGAATGCAACCATTTTCACGAGTCGTTATGCTATTTGAGATTACTAACGTTCTGGGCCACGTAATAAACCATAATGAGTGTCTAACACAAGTTTAAAACTAGTAAAAAAAAGTAAATGGGTTTGAAATATCAATAATCAATATGTTGCTGATTTTGTATAGAATAGTTTCCAATATGTAGCTTGTATGATATTGTGTTGTTTTCTCACATAATCATTAAATGTTGTCGAACAATTATGCAAATCACTTCAATAATCAATAAAATTAGCAAATTCAAAAAGGGCCTAACTGGTTTGAAAATTTGTAAAAGGGCCTATCTGCGAATGATGTTTGAATTGAACTATTTTTACAAGTTGTTGTGCTATTTCAAATTCAAATCGTTGTGAGCCACGTAATAGACCATTATAAGTGTCAAACACAAGGGGTTATCCGAAAATGACGTCCATCAATTGGGGCCTCCTCCAATGGGGGGATGTACGAAAATGTGACAGTGCATGGATTGGGTATTAGAAAAAGCGTGACAGAGGGGGTAGAAAGGTTCTAGAAAACCCGAAAAACGATGGACGTCATTTTTGGATCTTCCCCAAGTATGAAACTAGTAAAAAGCGAATGGGTTTGAAATAGGAATAATCAATATGGTACTGAATCTTCAACCGAAAATTTCCAATATATAGCTATTATATAGTGTTTTTTTTCACATAATCGCTAAATTTTGTTCAAGATTTATGCAAACCAATTCAAAAATCAATAAAATTAGCAAATTATAAAAGGGCCTAACTGAAACCATGTTCAATCAAAGGGCCTAACTGAAAGGGCCTAACTGGTTTGAAGATTCATAAAAGGGCCTATCTGCCGATTATGTTTGAATTCAACAATTTTTACGAGTTGTTGTGTTATTTGAGATTAGAAACATAATGGGCCACGCAACAGACTTTAATGGGTGTCGAACACAGGTATGAAACTAGTAAAAATGCGAATGGGTTTAAAATAGGAATTATAAATATGGTACGGAATCTTCAATTGAGAATTTCTCAATGTTTACGTTTTGCAGATAGGCCCTTTTCAAATGTTACGCTAGAACTTACATCACCAGGGCCTTCAGTCACAGACAAACAGGCGTAACAATCAGATTAATTTCCTTTAAAATCGATCAGCCATTTCATACAATCATCATCTAGTGGCCTGCAGAAGGCGCTATTTAGAAACGTCACACGCGAAGAAAAACTATACGCGCGCCTCTAATTGTGACAGGGAACCGGATCCTATTCTTCTTTAATCCACTTTGGCAGGGGGATTTTTGAATTTATGACAAAAGGTCAAAAGACAAAAGGTCGAAAGACAAAAGGACAAAAAGTCGAAGAAAAAAAGAAGGGACAAAAGATCGGAAATCTATTTTCAGATAGGGTTAAATTTTCCACAAAGCAAATCATATTCGACGTTTTGTCTTTTCGACCTTTTGTCCTTTCGACCTTTTGTTCATAAACCGGATGAAATATAGAAAATTCGAAATGATCGTTTAAATCGTGATCGCTGAAAATTTCGTCAGCGTTACCCCTGTTTGTCTGTGCTTCAACGGATGGGATAAGTCCGTCTCCGAAGGTACCATTCTCCGGATTGTTTAGTTAGCTGTCGATTTCATTTCATATATTGCAGCAACCCTGGGAGGCGCCCTTGGTGGTGACGTGCGGATCGAAGATGATTCAATTTATTTTATTATTGACAGCGTGTAGTTTTGCTCTGATCTGGTCAAACTGAAACAACAAATCCTAGTTAGTCTTTCGGATAACGGGGGAAGGGGTGGGGGATGATTTTTGTCCGATTTCTGATTGTTTTGGAAGCCTGAGTAATTGCACAAGAGCCCTTTCTCTCTCTCTAGTAGGTACACTGGTTCAAAACATTTGCTCTTTGATGGATTCGGCTGAAACCAGCAAACAGAATCCATCACAGCATGATATCAATCAATTTAGAAATCATTGCTCAAACCATAATTAATCAGAGGTAGTAGTTTCCATATGTGTAGGCATTTACAATCAAACCAAACAACATAGCAACGGTATGTTGGAACGTTTCGATATGGTTTTATTTTAAATCGAATGGTAGACAGCACAACATAGTCGATAGGAAATTATTAACTGAATATTTGTTGTCGAACGTGAAAATGAGAACCCGTAACGGAAAATATTTGCTTTGCGATGGCTGCTTGATAGGGTGCGTCGGTTTCCAGCAGGTTACCATTTATACCGTTTGCTTCTATTTTGATGTTTTATTTGTGATTAAACGTAAACATCCCATCGCAAAATCGCTAGTGTTTGGAGGTGATGTTTTCTTCAAAAATACGAAATCATATCTTCAACTTAGTTCGAACAGCGACCATTATATGAATATTGACAATTCGAGTGACAATTAGAATTTCGGCAGTCTAAACTTCGGCGAAGTTCGGCGTCGGCATTCTAATTTAGTGCTTCGCAGACGCATAAGGATTGCCTTTGTCGGCGTAGCACTTCGTTAGAATGCGGACGCCGAACTTCGGTGAACTTTTGTTAGTGATATTTCATTTCTCTTATAAACTTCGGTCTAAAGTTAATCTGAATGCACAATTATGGGGGCGCGTCGGTCGTCGCAATTTTGTCGTTAAACAGTCAATACATATAGTGTATGAATACTCTAGATTCATTCAAGCAAAATGATAAGCCGCCAGCAGAAATTTTGTATAAATATCTAATTGAGATCTGTTATATATTTAAATTTGAAAATAATATCATAGAACTTAATGAGTTCGTTTAATATCATTTTTGAAAACTCGAAATAAATCATTGATTTATTAGACTATGCAACCTTCCTTGTGCATTTGGGCCATTTTTTACCAATCCACGCAGTAAAAAACCTTTGGAAAAAATATAGAGTTCTTAGGTTTCCTGACTATTACTAACTTTGGAAAATTAATCTATCTGCGCTAAAAAAACTCTTTCAGCGGATTCTAGAAGTAAAAGTACAAAAAAGGTTACACAATATGTATAAATGATCAAAAATGGCCACAGACCTTAAAAATGACAAGACGCAAGTGTGTCAGCATGTTTTCACCTCAGGACGCAAGATTGCATCACTGCCAAGCTGTTTGAAGTGAAAAAATGCTAACAAACCCGCTACTTGCCACCTTTATTCACAGAAGAGAGGATCGACGAAGAGAAATCGATCATGCGACTTACGCCCTTATTCTAGCACACGCTTGATATCCATTTTTTTAACCGATTTCCATTCTTCTACATGATTCTAACGGAAGATATGAGATCCTAGAATGAAACCCTGATCCATAAATTCGGCACACAAGGACACCTGGAACCTGCTTTAGAGGAAGCTGGTACACATAAACAGCCAAACCTCTTTTTACGCTTCTAGCTGGGGGAGCACAAAAAAAATTGGAGCGTAGAAAGAAGGAGCGTAATATGGAATTTGGAAACCAAGATGGCGACTTCCGGTTTGTGAAAATCACTTAAAACCCATGATATATGGTATTTTTGGAACGGGACCGATGAGTAGATGACGGAAATCGATGTCTGACGCCATTTTGCGTCAATATAGCGACTGCCGGTTTGTGGAAATCACTTGAAACCCATGGTCCCGTTCCAAGAATACCCAAATTGCATGGGTTTCAAGTGATTTCCACAAACCAGAAGTCGCCATCTTGGATTCCAAAACGGCGTCAGACATCGATTTCCGGCATCTCCTCGTCGGTACCGTTCCAGAGATACATATACTACATTGGTTCTCATGGGTCGTTCAGGCATATTGGAATTTTCGGAGCGTAAAAAGAGGGAGCGTTATTTGGAATTTCGAGCGTAAAATGAGGGAGCGTAAGTTCGAGTTTGAAGCGTAAAAGGAGGGAGCGTAAAAAGAGGGAGCGTAATAAAAGTGAGCGTGAAAAGAGGTTTGGCTGTATTTTTCAGCGAATTTCATTCGCTTCTATGGGGTCATGCACAAATTATGTCACGCTCCAAGGAGGGGGGAGGTGGTCAAGCCAAGCGTGCCAAACATTACAAGACTTACAAAAAACGTGACAAAGGGGGGGGGGGGTCGAAAAAAATTGAATTTAACGTGACATAATTTGTGTATCAAAGGTATGGCGACAAAAATTTCATTTTTTTTTTTTTAATTTCTTTA